>NC_065533.1:27778178-28098209 GCF_020184175.1 Aphis gossypii
AAAGATAATCTACCGTATATTATATTCGGAGAAGTGACCGAAATCAATAACGATGACGTTGATCTTGGTCCTTTGGTATTGTTTATTTATCCGTTTCCGATATGATGGCCAAATTATTGAATATTATATTATGCGCAAACCAGGCCACAAGGGACCACAAACTTTTTTCAAATATCAAAGTCATAATATTACAAAGAAAAGTAAGACATCATAGTTGCGGTTAGTCGAGCTTAAACTGTACCAGCTCATTATAATTAAATATTTATAGTTTTTTTTTAATATTGCTTGTATTATGCTTTACGTATATATTATGGATGATGATTAATGACAGTTATACAGAGACGTATTTTTTTATATTTTATACGAATATATAAGTATATTCAAATCTTCTTATAGCAAAGCTATTTTTTTACTGTTTCTTGCACATTACTCGTACCTGTAGTAAACTAAAAATGTTGATCAACTTTCTTGTAGCCTAGTCGATAGATAGTGTTGTATAATATTATTAATATTATACAATTACTTTGATCTGAAATGTATCATATGTATTTGGTAGTTTCAAGTAAAATTGTGTACACTGTAGTAATAGTGCATTACAGTATTTAAAAATAGAGCATTCAAGATCATTAAAATTGTACTACATTGGAATGGATTCTAATGAGAAATAAATTCCAATAATGTATTTATTTTTTTATATCGAACATAAAAAATTGTAGTTTATAATTTTAAAAGAAATATTTCACTGGTACACGGTATGTCATTTGTAGCCAAGTGATTACTGTAAACGCCCAACAACGGTGTTTTCACTTCCACTCGTGGTGACCATACAACCACGGGGTATGCCGTTTTCAATTATTTTTAATCAGCCAACTGTTGGTAGATCGCAACAAATCTTCGCTTTTCCACCATCGACGGTACAATTGAATAGCGTTTTATTTTATTCGTTTTTCATGGTAATATTGTATTATTTACGGTTACGGCCGTATAATGCAAAACAGACCTGCATAAACGAATATCAGTAGTAGTTTAATAATATCAGAGTCAGTATTTATACAATTATTGTGTTTGTGAACAACAGAATAATAATAATATTGTAATTATAAAATCTCATCATATTTCTATATTCATAATATGATATTAAGCGGAAAAAAACCGTTTAGAATGTGTTTTACCGCACCAATATTATTTTATCCAAAACGAATAAAACAAAATAAAATCATCTGTGTATAAAGAAACATGAGTAGGTAAGTATTGATTAATTACCATTGAATTAAATCTACCTATTTTAATTTCTTAAAAACCTTAACGATTTGAAAGGGTAGGATTATAAAATACTGAATAATAAAAAGACATTGAGCACAAATACTCTCAATGTATATGTATTATATGGATAAATTACATATTATAACCATGGTTATTAGTCAGAAGAATGTGGGTCAGTGAATAGAAGAAATAAATTAACATGTTGGTTATCTACGATGTGGTGTGTACATCTTCTTATATTGACATATTTTACTCACATTATGTAATATTATATATCATAGTTGATTGCATTACACTTTATGATTTAATACAAACGAAAAACGATAGTTTCCTAATATTTGTTATTGTTTTAATATAGATATTATATTTGTTTTGGTAACAAAGTTATTTTTTATTATTTCCAATGAAATTTCTTTGGGTTTAAAGTTCAACATTTTTATTTTTCATTAATTTTATTAGATTGCTTTCAAAATTTAATTATATAATAATTTGTGGGATAAATTGCTAAAAATTAATAGTTGAACATTTAAATTAAATGAGATGTGGTGTTCTATCTGGTATTGTATGTATTTTTTGTGTTATGCTATGTATAATGTATATTGTATACGATGTGTTGAATAAAACAATAATTCTAACCAGGTTCATAATATGCTTCTTTATCTTCTAATACTGTTTCATTTTTATTTTCATTTACATCTTAAGTATTTTATAATCTATCATGAATTATTTTGTTAAGGTAATTTTTTAAGTATCGTAAGTCATATATATGTCTAAATTATTAGTGGAGTTCAGCAATATATTTATTATAAATAATTATATCTAAATAATATATAGCTATTTTTAACTAATTAGATTGTTAAAAATTTATAAGATTAGCGATTAGTATATGTAGTTTAACATAATTGTTGTAATTCACATCATAGTAATGAGATATTATAATATTATTATTTCACAAATAATTATAAATACCGATTGATCTGACTAGTAATTAGTTAACGTTGGTAGTATGCTAGAAACCGTAAATAATACAATATTGCCATGGACGACGAATACAATTAAAACGTTTTCAATTCTTGTAAGAACGTAGATAGTTGACAATTTATTGAAAGTTTGTGTTGTATAACAATTTCAATTGTTATAATTTTTGTTATAATCTATAGATATTATTATATTATATTATTATATTCCACGTTTAATATTCAATATATTTGTTTAATTTACAACGTTTTATCTTATTAAGAGTATTTATTATAAACGTATGTAGTGTATACGACATACGTACATAAGAATTTGTACTGTATAACAACTTAGAGAAACTTAAGTACCTATTGTAAATAACTACGCAAAAAAGTCATAGGTTTACAGTTGCACACCAGAAAGTCGACAGTGTAAATTGAAAAAAATTAAAACGTTCTCTTAACACGTTTGTAGGTATATTGTAATTTTTTTTTCAAAGTTATAAAACAGTAATGACGACTTCTCTATTATAATATGGGATGCTCGGGGTTAATTCACCTCGATTTTAAAAATAAACTGCTCGTCAAGCGTTATACGAGTACTCGCCTGGTTGCATGTACATAGTTATTTTTTTAATACCTCTGTTCGTTTTAACGTAATACAAAATAAAAGTAAATCACGTTCTCCTCTCTATACGATCCCTCTCCACCGTTCAAGCGACAGAGTCTGGTTTCATCACTAGTCTCCACACTGTAATAGAAGACACGCATAGTATAAGTGTGTAGTAGTATAATTTAATGCGCAAAGCAATTCGAATTTCATCCTTATATGAAGCTCTATTTACTCAACAGAACGCAAACGACCAAATCTATTTTCGAAACTCTAAATGCAAATCGAGTTTAATGCGCAGCCATCAAAACCTAAAAATAATGTAAATCGTACCCTGTAGGTACGGATAAAACGTAAATCCATTTTTTCTTTTACATATAATATATACATAGAGAGCCTGTCTACCGAAAAATATAAAATATAATATTATATGATGCTTACAATGACGTGTAATAATATAATGCTTATATTATAATGTACGAAATGTGTGTCAAACTGAATCCGAACCAAACTTATTTGAGAAACGAAATAAAATATCAAAGACGTTCATAGAGTGTACACAAAAATACGAAGTAAGATAAAAATATTAAGCCAATATAAAAACGTGAAATCACTTTTGGTCGATCATTATTATTAACTTTAATGGAGTTTTTATTTTTTTCTTTACGATGTAATAATTTATTATATTTCAAGTTAACAAATGACAGTTATTAAATCATCATAAACCCCAGAGCCGAGCACAAAATAATACAATTATTATAAATTAATGGAAAATGTTAATTTTTCAGTTTTTTCAATCGTTTTTTCAATAGTTTTTTTTTTTGTAAGAGTTAGAGCTCATCGTAGGAGTTCGGTTTGGTTGAGTTGGTTAAGTTTATTCTATAATCTAAGTTCAAAACAATATATAAGTCGGTCGATATTTTATCGGTTTAGATGGTACTTAGAATTCTTTGTCTATCGTCAGCGTGACTTTCTATACAATAACATACCACGGATACACGCGTATAACATAGTAATATACAACACTAAAACTATTAAAATCCCCCAATGAAACAATTATTCTGATGTAAGCCTCGTAAGTGAATAATATACTGCGCCCACATCGAAACTAAATTATATTAAAAAAATCTAGGTATAAAAAAAAAATTACCAAAATTGATTTATTTACGAATTATCATTTTTGAAAAATTATTTGGGTATCATATTATCATAATATTTATATAATTTTGTACTTTTATCACCCGTTTGTAGTTAACATAATAATAATTGTAATGAGGTATCATAACGAAAGCACGATCGTTGGTGATTTTTGAATTTTTTCTCTACAATATTTTTTCTATAGCATAAATTATAGATATTAATGGGTTATAATACAAGAGAAAGGTCGCTGTTGCTTTAGGCGTAGAATTATAAATTTGCATTTACTGATGTTATCGATTAATAGGCTGTTTTATTATTATTATTTTTTTTTTTTGCAAATCATAAATTTACTTTACACAGACTGCGTTAAATTATGTGACAGGAAATGGAGACTCTTATTGTACTAGGGTAAGCACAATAATAAATTCTAGAATATGTTAAAATACAGGAAAACAAACATAAATATCGAAATACTTAAATTAAAGTGTCATTATGCACACAAATATTCAATACTTTTACATACAAACAATTTTTTGTTGAAGAGTGTGCACCTATTAATTTCTGTAGGTATACCTCTCGATTATATTTTTTTAATAATAAATCAAATTAAATTAAAACTTAGAAAAGAATAAAATCAGAATAAAATCATTGGCTGATAAAACGAAAGAAATCGGAAGCAGACTCCTCGTCTAAAATCAACTATAAATTAAAATCACAATTTCCGACATATTTATATTAAAAATAAAATAATTAACATTATAGTCAATGTCAGGGTAGGAGTGTGTTTAAAAAAGTGTTTTATTTAAAACATTTAATACATGAACATATACAAATCATAAAATTGTATCGTAATATTCTATGAATTTACGTATTTGTTTATAGATCAAGGTATATAACCATGGTTTAGATAATATCAGAATGATATTTCTTTGTAATATACATATATATAAAATTAAAAACATTGTAATAAATTAAATTTATTTTAAATAAATTTGTTAAAAAATGTTTAAATCATTATACAATAAAAAATATTTAAATGCCCGTTTAAAACAAAAAAACAACGTTCGGTTTGTATTATTTAAAAAAAAAGTTTTTTTTCCAACCATGGACTTACTCGTAGCACATTTTGCACCCCATATTGTAGGCTAGCAATAAAGAATATGAACAGAAAAGTCCTAGGTAGTTGGATTCCGTTTTACGCTTGTTAATATATTATAAAAGAATTCACAGGAAAAATAAAGTTTTCGAATATTTTTATAATGGATTTTATACTGCACAGTTGCACAGTGGAATTACAACACCAAAAACAATCAAAAGTCCAACTCTTCTGCCATCACATACATGTTTAATGTGTACAATTCAAATATAACTTATAAGCTTATATATTATGAAACTGAGATCGGACGTTTAGCGACTGTTGTTTCGCGAACGAATGCATTTAATGGGTTACTATATACTGTCTGTGAAGATACGTTCCATTTTCTCAGTTTGATTCATAATTATTGCACAACCGAAAAGTGAATCGGCTGTTGTTTAGCTACTGTCCAAATCAATGTTCGGAGCGCCTCTTTTCATCGCCACGGTTTGTTTTTGTTTTGTTTTTTTTATAGCGTGCACACGTTTATTATTCTCAATTGACATGATATAGCCATTCATCGAAAATATTAAAAAACGAAATTAAAAAAAAAAAAAAAAAACATTTTGAATGCGTGTAGTAGTAATTTATTAATGTTTGTCTTACAGAGTACGTTTTCGGAATATTTGCTTAACTACCTGTACCTAATATCAGTATGATATTCTCGTAGTGATCACACTATGACAATAATTATGAGGCATTCTCGTATATCGATCCGGAAAACTAATACGTTCCCGGTAATGTATATTGTATTATAATACTCATTACCCACACGTCCGTCATTAGAGCGGAGGTACCGACTAAATTACGTTTGACAATTAATAACGATATTATAATATATTATATAATAAGTAATAGCAGAACGACATTACCATAACGACGAGACTTCGCACTTTGAATATTTATTATTTATTGATAACTAAAGAAAGAGTTATGGTACGTCGGAGGGCGACGTACTCGTAGAGACGTTATGCAACGCGCTTTTTGGGCGTGAAAATGATGGCGTGTTGAGCTGCAGCGGGTAAGTAGCGGCGGGGAATACGGATGGAGGAAAAGATAGGTAGTGGCGGTGGCAATATTATGGTGAATGGCACATCGTTTCTAATTACCAGACCGCGGTGGAAGTGGCTGCAGCGCGGTGCAGTGACTGGAAGAACACGAGGCGGACATTTCATTTTTTGTTTAATGAATATTCAAAGGTCAAGATGGTTTGTTTGCGTTAATTAATCGTTCCCCGGCGGTGAAGATTGTTTCTGACATTCGAAAACGTCTCGACGAATCGACAAAGAATAAAGAAAAAAATAATCTCATGGTCTCCGTTCGATATACGCGTATTATAATATCGTCTCTTTCTTGGCACGTGTGACTTGGTACTTATTATAACGCCGCCGACGCGACGTTTAGAATTTATGCGATTTGAACGACGACGGTATCGTATGGATTTCGTACTCGCAGACACGTGGCATAATAAAAACGTTTTAATCGGTTTTTATAAGTCGACGATGGGTGGCTGGCACCCGAGAAAACTCGGCGTTCCTTTTTAAAAAAAAACTATATAATAATATATATTCTAACTTCTATGTAACAACTTTATAATATATTATGCTCCTTTCAAACATAAAAATTGATTACTCTTTAGGGACTCAAATTTATATGTGCTTTATTGTTTTTCTCCCAATTCAAATAGAAGTGGTTATATAATTTAAAAACGCGTATCTATCATATAATACACTTATTTAGAGTTTACTACGGTGGAGGTTAGATGGTTTCACACGATCATATGTGTAGGTCACCACGTGCCAACATTATTAAAGACGATTTATTTAATAGGGACATGCCTAAGCTATTTTGTTTAGCTAATGCTTTTCTTTTTCGTTTTATTATATTTTATCTATCGACATTGGACTTATCTTTGTGTGTATACTCCATATTGTTTTAGTTAAAAATATTGATAGGTACGATACATACAGATATGATAGGTAGTAAGCCGATGAAAATAAATCTTCAGCTCAGCGTTTTGATAACGATGTTAAGCAACTAAACCAGAATTGTATTTATAGTCGTTTTGTAACTACAAAACCAGTAGTGATTAACCCTGGTTATTGTGTTTAATAGTAATAATATTATCGTACGAGATTTTCAGGTTATTTATCATTAAAAACATTTCGGTATTGGAACTCTCGCAGGCCTCCCCTTGAGATAATATCAACATAATATCAACAGTAATAACGAACAAACAAAATTGTAAATATTCTCGTTCGGTTACACACATATTATAAGTTCAGCTTACCTATATTACTTATATATTATACTTGGCTATCTTGTATTCTTCATAGCACTTTATTAATTCATTTTCAACAACATTTTTAAAATTATTGCTTTTCCCGAAGACGAGAAAACATTCTATAAAAAATACCATTACGCCATACGTTGAATTATTAATTCATAAATGAGTGTATCACCGGAAAACGCGAATTCGGTATAACACTTTATCGTTCTAGATATCTTGATGTTTAATAAAACCGTCGACTCAAAGTTATTTAACGAAACACGTGCATACTCGTATATTATACAAATACGTGAAAATACATTAAAAAAATATACATACGATTAATAATTTTATACATATCGTTTACGTAGGCGAATACATTGAAAAACAAGCAAACTTTTGATACAAAATATGATATTTAATATTATTAAAATGCGTGGGTATAAATAATTTCTAAATTGAAATCCAATGGGAATCAATTATATGTTACACGACCGGCAAATAGTAATAATAAATTAAACGTTATACTCGTATTATGCAATAAAATATTTGAACATGGAGTACACACAAAAATATGCAAAACAATCGTTATGTGTTTTTACAATCAATTGCGTTATTGGTATTTAGGTACGGGACGTTTCTACGTTTTATTGACGACGTAAATACTTAATTATACATTTAAATTAAAAATGGGTAACTATAATTATTTTTAATTTCTCAATAATTGTTCACACGAGTTGGTTTCAAAAACTATGTACAGTATAATGAACTATTACGGAGAACAAAATATTATGTAATATAGTTCGTATACTATACCACATAATATTATATTGCGTATTCGAAACACTTTATATTAAAATACTGATATTGTTTGACTAATTAATACGCTACGGTGAACTTAAATTTCCCAAATGTATTAAAACTCTGATGTAATTAGCATAAATCGTTTACGTGAATGTATCTATAATAATGTGCCAAACAATATTGATGTATAATGACGTATATAGGCCATAGGGTATCCCGCCACCGCGGAGATTAACCATTATTTCATAAAACTGAAGTAGCATCTAATGCAAAATCCATTAACACCCCACCACTTTAAATTAGTTTTATTCTCGTGGGATATCGTAATTTTATTGGTGGTGGTCGATAAAAAAGAAAAAAAATCCTTATTAAAATATTTTTTGGGGGGAAAAGAAATGACGTGTGATTAAAGGGCAGTCAAACTAGTTGGAGCATAAATCATCAATAAAAGTCATATGAAAATCAAACCTATTATGTTGAAAACATATTTTTTTCGGAATCTTACACGTCTCAGCAGAAGTGAAATCTCAAATCGGTACGATGGAAACGATGGAAGTAAAATTTAAATAAATTACGTTTTATGTTATTATTTTATACATACGACGTTGTGATATGCCGGTAGAGCCATCATCAACCATGAGCAAATCCTAAAATAGCAATTAAAATACTGATGAATCGCACGAATTACATTGTATTAACGAGTTGTTTTCCTATTGTTGTCGACAACGATGACATATTGATTGATCGAGAGTTATTTGTTTAATTCTTCTAGCGGTAGTTTACTACGTGCCCATCATTATGTTATTTCAGTCGACGGCCGGGCTTTATCGAACGGCTCCGAACAGAAGATTTCGTTAATTATTATTTTTGACGTGCAATAATAATTGTAAAACACTACTTTTACGTAAAAAACGTGAAGGTTAACAATCTAGGATCATAATCCTATTATATATTCCACAATAACATACAAGTATAACATGATAGCATAATAGTATAATGTCGGCAGCCGCATAAGGTATGATCTTCAAAAAATCGTTAGACACACAAAGCTTGATCGGTCGCGATGATTTATAGACGTCATAATATTTTTCTACTACGCCGAAGACAGTTATATCGTCGTCGTCGTAGCACTTTATAATATAGTACAAGTATATTATTATAGAGATCGCACAAAGCATACTGTTCTCGGGTAAATTGGTTATATATTACGGCTCGTTGGGGGGTAAATGTTTGTAGTCGTTGGTGTGCTGCACGTGTGTGTGGTTTCGCTGCCCGTAAACGTATTTTATCGACCACGGTTTATTTATTTATTTTATTTTATTTTATTTTTTTTTTTACTCACTCGCAAATCTTCCGGAACAAAACGTTTCCGGGACACGCGATATTTTACCAGAGCATCACAAGACACGTGCATTACAATAGAGATCGGACAATATTACGCACACCTTTGTCCGATCTCTATGGCGGTGCGATATTATTTTTATCGTAGTATTATTTTTTAATCTAAAGATAAACGTACGGACGAAGCTCGCACGCGATACAGATGGACGTTAAATACGTCAGGTGGCACCTATCATACCCGAAGATTATAAAAGAACGCGTTTTTATCGCATTCAATGACGGACACACATACACATCATATTTACTATTTATTGCTACCTATATTATTGTTGTACATCTTTTATTAGCTGTACATACGGTTTATTTATGATTTATAAAACGCTCGATCCATTCCACATGATATGATATATTATATCTGTTGTCATTTCATACGAAGTGTCGACGCTATTGATGAACGAGATTGAAAGTAGCTTATATCTTGTACAACCGTGTATACACAGCATAATGTATAAACCATATACAATAGGCACAATATATAATTATTATTATATTATTCCGACCACCCGTCATTGTAATAGGACTGTGAAAACAATTCAGTCCATTCGACCTAATCGCTCCACTGGCATTAACTTTTTATTTGGTATTTTTTTTTGGGGGGGGGGATATAAATGCATACTTATTTTGAAGTATGAATATTGTCGTCTAATAAGTAATAATTAAACAAAATAACAATTATTTTTCACTTCATAAAAAAAATGTAATTATAGATAACTGTTATTTATAACAACGTCAATAATTTATTCAATATCTACCAATATTAATCAATATAATATTTTTCTTTACAGCAATAATATAGAAGTTTGTCTTTACATTAATTATATTAAATATCGCTGCCCACTACCAGTAATTCCGAATATTACTATTGTTAAACTGTCGATCAGATATTGGAGTTAATGTTTATACATAATCTCAGTTAACAAAATATGTAAATATAAGATAAAATTATAGTGTTTTGTCGCATAAATCAGGTCACTCAGTACTTTTGATTTGTTTTTTCCCTTTTATCTATCAAGAAATGTATTTTAGATATTTGTCGAAACTCACCGATATTGTACTTAATTCGGAAATATTAAAATTTGCACACGAAAAACACTTACGATCAAGTATTAGGCACGGCATAAGTATAATTTGTTTTCAATAAAATTTTATCTATGTATCAATACTGTAGTATATAAAATATTATATGTGTAAAGTTATTATTACTTTTGGGAACATTAATGTAAAACTTTGCAAATGTAATGAGAAAAACGTTTTTATTTAGCAACTTGACCAGTTGTAATGTTCAAACGTAAACGATTATTTCTTAATAACTTTAACTAATGACAGAAATATCAAATTTATTTAATATACTTATCTCGTTTTTCTAAACAACACAATATATTTGATTCAACATTGTCGCAGGACCGGAACGTTTGTCCCAAACTCGTTCGAACGCATTGTAATCGTAACCGTACATTTAGGTATATAAGTAGATCGCAAAACATATCGCGTCGTTAAGTATGCAAAACCAAAGTACACAATCGATTTAAAACCCTTGTAAGAATTACCATATACTTTAGACGGCTATAGACATTGTTGTTCGATAATAGCAGAGTATGGTCCACACGCGCGGATGTTTCGCACATTGTGCACAAATCACCTTCCGCAATAGAACGTTGCCAATAATGCGGTTAAACAATACCAGCTGCGAATGTTATGTTGTTATTTATTTTTTTTTTTTTTAGCATTAAAAAAGTTGGTTTTCCTTTATTATTGTTTTGTTTTATTTAAAAAAATGTAAATTTAATAAGTAGGACAATGATAATTATAGGTACTAACATCATATAAATCAAACGTAAATATCGCCTACCTACTGTTATTGTTAATAATTTTAAATTGTTTTATTTTAAGACAACTTTAATGGGTGCCTGACGCCATATATATTTGTTTCGTGATTCTTGCCATTAATTGGCACATTTAATATTTAATTTCGTTGAATTGGAAAACTTTAAAGCGCGTTTTCGTGTGGTATTTTCAAAACCTTCAAGTCAATTTACACGTTTGTTATAGTACAGTTTTAGTTAATATAAAAACATTATTTTTGTTTACAGTTTGCTGTGTTAAGTTTCAGTACCAATAATAACTATAATACCTATTATGTTTTTCATAAAACCAAAAGTCTATATAATTAGTGCATATGCAATATTGCAATCATTTATTACAAAGATTTATGATTGTGAGCTTTCTTAACAAATAAAACCTTGATATATTATTATTATTATCTTTTTTAAACCTTAGCCAAACGTTAAATACATACATTTTAACTCCGTGAATGTTTTTTTTAAGTCTATGATCATTTATTAGAGTAAAAGTAAATATCACAATGTTTCCAATATGGAATTTTTAAAATGCTCTAATATGCATGGTCGTAAGACATAATAATTAAAAACAAATTGTATTCGAGTTAATTTAAAAATATCGTTTATAAAGACTTAAACGTATCACTTATTTATACTTATGCTTATAAATAAAATAATATTATATTAAAAATAAATTGAAAAGTTTTAAAAGTTTTTAAACGTTTTTTTTTTTTTTTAATTTTCTTAATATGAATATTTTAACGCAACAAAATTAATTTGTGTTTTAAACAAATTTCGATAAGTTGTTTTTTTTTTTTAATTAATATATCTATATTATGTCCGTCGATGGTGACGAATAATAATCAATGGGCAAATAGTGTTTGTTTTATTTTTCTTTACAATTATTATTTTATAATATTTTCATGAATTTTTAAATTTAATTTTAAATGGTGTTTTTAATTTTACATTTGATAAAATATTTATATGACCTAAAAAATAAAAACCAAATTATTCAAATTCTATGATTATTTTCATATTAAACAATTTAAATATATTTACTAGTTAATTTAATATATTATAACAATATTTTATGATATAATTAAATTATGCAATTTTAAGAAGCTTAAGAACTTTACCGCGCATACCTATATATATTATAATATAACAAATATAAATATGTACATAAAGTATGTTGGTAATTTGTTTAAAGTATAATAAAAAAGTTTTATATTTGTTTATTATAATATATTCACGTAGAGCACCTGTTTTAAAAACTTTCCATTTGCACTTATCTCAACACAAGTTTCCCCTCAGCCAGAGGACTTTGTGGTTGTACTGACCCCATGGTATGTCTACCGTAAAAACTAGTAAACCGCTTTATAATTATTTTTCTGGTTGAATTCATCCTTTTTTCAGAACTCGTAACTAGTGTTGCCCAGTTATAATAAATTGTCAAAAGTTTAGGAAAATGATGGTGACAAACGACGTTGTTAAAAAATATTATTCCTATGTTATTATAGTGAATACAAAAACTATAACTGCGTACACTATTAAATGATCAACATTTGTTAAAACAAATTAAAATATATTCCGTGGTAAGGATAACAAAGCTAATGTCGAGTCTGTCACAAAAACTTTCAATCCCAGTACGTTCGTTTGATTTGTATGTATTATTATAGTTGAAATCGAGTTTTGTTGCTTATTTGAATCGTTTCGAGTTAAGGAAATCTTATACACTTATTATTATGACTGACTTTTAAATCATATCGAGATACGAAAAACTTATTTTCTCGAAATAATTATCAAAAGTAAATCAAAAATGTCTAAATTTATAATATTAAAATTGAAACTAAATGTTTATAAAGAGTCATCATTTATATCAAATAATTTTTAAACATTCACTATTGCTTAACCATGTACGCAATTTCTTTTTTATACATAATCTTTTTTGGTTTTAGAAAAAAAAATTACACCAATCGTTATTGAATTTAAAATACTATTCGGATTATAAATAAATAACTTTTATTCCATCTGAAATGTGATCATCGATGTTTAATTGCAAATACGCATGATATTGTTTTATGTCAAAACGACATGTGTATCGGATAGATTCCCAGAAACGTCCACGACTATCGTGAGGTAGGGTGTTAAAACAACAATAATATTATTGTTATTATTAGCATCGAATGTTGACCGGATCTCCTACGGGGGTGTTTAATTTTTCGGTGTACTCCGCGGCAGGATTTAAATAATCGAAATCACGAATAAAACCCCAAGTTTACTATTAACGATGTCCACGGTGTTATCGGGACGGTTTATCGGCGTCAAAATGGCGTTTTATAACGTTGGCGTTACCGGGAAGCAGTGTTCGTTCCAGGAGGTGTTATGTACTACGACTCTGACACACACACAACAAATTATAGTATTTATAAGTGTAGTACAACTACTATAATATTTTAACGCCTTTCGCATATTTCATAAAACCCGCTCGCGATTGAGGCGGGTCCGTCGTTCTCGTCACGAGTATTTAGGTAAAGGTCGTATAGGTCGTGTCGCAATCGTCGGACGCGGATAAAAAGCACCGATTTATACCAACCCCGTTCGCCGCCAACCACGACTCGGCAGTGGTGGTCGCCGGTCGGTCTTGTCAGTGGTCGGGGGTTAATTATTATTATTACGGCACTGTTTGTAGGTGTATATGTATATATATATACGTATGCACGGCAGTGGCGTTTGGGGACAGGGATTTCGCCGTTCTCGAGATAAGAGAATGGAAAATTAATTTTAATGAGCGTGTACATACCTACCAATTATGATTATTATTATTATTATTATTATTATTATTACGACGTGTATGCGCATGATGAATACGCGCGTTTATTTATAGCTGTGGAGGGGTCGGTGGCCGGCAGACGTTCGGCGCGGCATACGTCACACACCGCGCTGCCCGGGTCCGGGGAGAAGCCTTTATCGGGAGGGTTAGGTCGCGGGCACCGACCACACACACCTGGCTTATCTATAATTAAATCCAGTCCTTAATTATTGCCGGCTGATATGACCCACTCGATTGCCGCCCGCGTTTCCCGGGCCCGAGAACGGTCCGGCGGTGTGTTGCCCGATGTGTGTTGAGCGGGAGGGGGGCATAACGGAGACACGTGATTTGTTTTGCCCCTGTCCCGCGCGTATCGGTAATTTTCCGGTTAGGCCGCACCAATAGTCATACGTTTCGGCCGGTCGAGTGAGACGGCGATAGGGGTAGGAATTATTCGAATGCCAAAGATGAGTATATACGATAGGCGCGGTTGGCGGGCCGAGGGGAGAGATCGTCCGGGCGAGCGATCCGGAAACATTTAACCAACCGTATACGTCATATTATATGTATATCGTATAAATATGTATAGGCGCGACGACCGCGTGATTCAAATAACGATGAACGAATTATTATTAATGCGTATTAGTCATTATACGCAATAGCCGAGCTTCCCTGCACGAAGGTACCCGATATTGTAATTTGTAATCTCGCCGTATACATTTGTACGTAAACGACGACAGGACGACCTTTGCCCAGGTTGCAGTCTACAACGGTCGCTTGTAATCGTCAACGAGTCCACGATTTTGGAAGAATACACGGCGGCCGTGATTGGAGCGATGAAATGAATCCCGTGAAGAAGATTATTTTTTATCTTTAGAGATACGCACATGAAAAAAATAAACGAATTCCGCTAGAGAACTAAAGACCGCATTGCGCGCGAGATTTATAACAGGTGAATGTGTCCGGGTCGGAAGCGTATCGTACGCATATCAAAATACTCGAATCCTCTTGAATGTCATCGCGTTATTTCCGAAAAGATTAAAACGTGCACTATGGCTTCTTCACCCACGAGCAAATTATTGAAATTATAAGATCTAAATCCATGGTATTACATAGGTTTGATGATTAAATGGCAATCAAACAGTAAACAATTAAACCCTAGTATACATGATTGTATCGACAACCATTTAAGGCAATATTTGGTGAAAATGAATAATTTTTCCATACGTATTATATTTTAGAATAATCAGTACGAACTTATACTTGTAATTCGTTATAATTAATAACGCATTCTTTTATAATACTAATATATAAGTGTTAATATTATCAGGTAATACGTGTAAATTATTATTTCAAAAAACTTTCCCTACCCCCCAAAAACTAGAAAAATAAATCCTAAATGCGTCACTGCATCATTTTTTAAATAACAACTAACGTACCTAATTTTAACGAATATTATATTTTGTTAAAGTCAACGTGATTTTATTGGTGTTTTTTTTTTTTTTTTTGAAACAAAAATAATATATAACTACAGATAGTATTCAGTAACTAATATTATTGTACACAACGTCAGCAGTACAATATTGTAAAAGTTGTCTTACTAGTTATTTTCTGATTTTGGTTGTTCTCCAAATATATATATTTGGTACGTATAAATGGAACGTTGATTAAAGTCCTTTTACTTCCCTTTCTTCAAATTCTTCTTTGAGATATTGATTAAAAATGAGAATGAAAACATTCAACTATACTATAATTACTGGATCAAAAACTTGGTGAAGGTTTTAGTCGAACATTAACGACTTAAAAAAAAAGACGAGGCACTCAAAGAAGCATCGACCCTGTGATTTTTTTTTTTAATAATATCACAAAATTAATACGCTTTAGTGTTTTTTATACTTTTACCGTATACTTACACATTAATCCTTATATTAGAAATCCACGCTTGCAAGCATATATTTAAAATTACCATTACTTCATAATACATTAAGTGAAACGAATAACATCATTTAAATCTCAAACATAAAACGTTTATAGTATATCCATTACGAATATTATCAACAGATTATAATATCAAAAATGAAATTATTGTTCTATATTTTCTCTCCATCTATACGTATATAGCGTTTTAGCTAGTGTGTATAATGTATATACTAAATAAAAAAAATACTATGTATATATAATGTATATAGGATACATATATATATATACACACATTATATACGAATAAAAAAATCTCAGTAAACAATAAAGGAACGATAAATAATAATAAAATGGAAAAAATAATGCATTTCGAAAAACTTTTCGGGTTGATTGTAGAAATGTGAAAAAATGAAAAATACAAGACTATAATTTAAAGTCCGTGTAGCATTTTCGATGAAACGGGTATTGGTTGGATTATAAACTCGAAAGAAAAAAATCCATCGCTATTCCATTGAAATATAAATTTTTATTATTTTAAAAACTTTAGTTAATCCAATATTTTCTTGACTTTCTTTTTTTTTTATCCCCTCGTATAATTTAAAAACCGACGATACACCGAACGAAACAATAAAGCAAGTTTACGATTTTCAATAAGTTACAAATTGAATTTATTCGAGATTCTTTAATTTTGGGTTTAATGTAAAAAATTATGAAAATGTTGAGTCGAAAAAAAATAGAGTAAAGAAGAAAAGATAAATAGAGTTCATGAAAAATGTTAATAAAAACTTTTTTAATCACATAAATAAATTACTAATTTACATCATTTTAACTTGTGAGTCTACAGCACAATATGCGTTGTATAGTTTGATATAACCATTTGTTACAAACGTAATTTTCTCGGCAGTTGGTATAATAATATGTTTATATGGTATATGGTTTATAAAAAACAATTCAAAAGTATCGAGCTAGTACCAAGATTTTATGGAACATAAACAGTTATGGCCTGGGTACGGGTATATACATATAATACATATTATAATATTGCACTTGTAGAGATGTAAATGTTATACATTTTATGCGAAAAGAAATTGTTCAGTACCTATCTATAGTGAAGTAGGTACGATGTACAAGTTCACCGATGTATTTTTACCCCAATAAATATTTTGAATTCACAATTTTCTATTAAAATATTGTTATTATCATGTCCCATTTCATATTCGGTTTATCAATAATACTATTATCTAGGTAACTGAGAAAAGTATTTTTTTTTCTTGAATAAAATACGAACTGATTATACTGCTTAATCAGTTCTTGTGAAATTTTTTTAAAAGAGAAGTGCAAACAGTTTTAAATTTTACTCGTAGTATAATATTATAATGCACTCATGTTGTTTGTCAGAACACGGGTCGTTAACACAATTTGAACAGTACTGATTTTTATAGTCTCTAATGTTGACCAGTCATAACAAACTTTTACAGGAAAAAAGTATGCAAAAATGTAATATTGATTTGTATATTATTTATATTTTAAACCATATTATAATAAAAATATAATTTGAAACACTTAACGGGGAAAACCGTATAAGAAAAAATCCTTAATTTATACTCTCCCCATGCACAACTCTTGTAAATGTCTTCGAGCGCTTCAATAGTATATATTATTCTATCGTACATTGATCAAATATTTGAAAATCTCCAAGTGGTTGACAATAATATGTTTGAAATAAACGTTGAAACAGACAATATTAGCTATGTTTGCTTCTTGATTTGACCGCATGCTTCTAAGTAGTTTAAATATACTCGGGCTGGACCAAAAAAAAACTGTTCGTCCGGAGGAAATACGAAATTATATTTTTAAAACGTGAACAAGGAAATTAAATATGTTTGTTGACCGGGAAATGTGTATAATTAATCAAAATTAGCTTAACGCCCTGACCGAGAACTGGACGAATTAATTAAATAAGCGGGACAAACAGAAAATACAACGCTGTGCGTTTACGTGAACTGTTTAAGTGAAATTTAAATTAAAAAAAATCGATAGAAAACTTAAAAAAAAAAAAAATGACATGCAACAAAACTTTTCGCGTCACACCTCATACCCACACAATATTATAATATGGCACCTAATGTTATGCGGGTTGGTCACTCGGTTTTCCTTTATTTTTTTTTTTTTTTGTAGGTCAGGTGAATATTATAACGAACGCGCGTACTACGTGTAAATAGCAATCAATTTCGCGTAATTAGTTCAATCTAGTTATACACACTGTATAATATATCTCTGCATATAAGCGTGTGTAACACCGCTGCAGAATAATATGTGCACCGTCGCGAGTATAACGATTATTATTATTACTACAGCAACCAGCCCTGTGTGTACGAGACTCGCAGGTGTAAATACTAAACAATATTATAACTAACCGTGAATCGAAAATTTACACCGTCCTTGAGGTCACGAGGCAAAACGATGATAATAATATTATTATTTTGTCGGTATACGCAGCACACGCGTGTAAGTCGTAGTCGTACGCATAAACCGTATTGTACAATTTATAATAATATGTGATAATAACAATGCTGTACGTTGTACACGATTAGATCTTAAGAAGGTGCAACACCCGCATCTGACGTTTATATTATTATTATAATATTAAGTTCATCCCGTCGAGCCTTCAGAACGCCGCGAAACTATTCGGTTTTCGTAATATTCCGACAAGTACACTATATAATAATATAATATTATGTGTAACATCTACCTCAAGAGTCGTGACACAATAATATAATGTTATTAGGACGAAGGCACACGACACATTATATTATATTATCGCAAATTATTATTGTTATATATTGTGATATTATTATTATTTGATTGTAAAAAAAAAAAACGGTGGTCGGAGAAAACGACGAGACAACATTCAAAATAATAATATCTTTATACGGATGAACGGACGAAATTTTAAATAATATCATATCATATAATAACGTCTGAAACATATATTTATATATTTTACATTAAATCGTTCATGTTGCGTCGAAATTACTTCCACGTTAAGACCTAATTTCGAGGACATTTCTCAGCATTAAGAACGTATCCTGCAGGGTATTATAATATGATCGGATTAAGACTCAATTCAAAAAAATGCCAAACAAAAACTTAATACCTCCGGAGGATTACTAGCATTAGCATATTTTTATAAAACGCTAAAAATGTATAAGCAGAAAAATTGTTTTTTGACGCCGAAAATAGAAATTTAAAATTTTGAGATTTTTAAAATGTTAATAATTGTTTATAGTTTTTGACATAATTTTTATTTTATCATCAATATAATAAGTTGTTTTGTAATGTAATATTTAAAAAGTTCATAATTTTATTTTCTCACACTTATCATCTATTATTCAGGGAGTAATTTCGATTATTGTTTACTCAATTTATTTAAAATAATATGTCCATATTTTATTGATGTCTTATTGAGTTAGTTTCTTTTTTATTTTTTTTTCATCTGCTAACCGTACAAATATTTATGGTTTTTTAATTCCTTCTTAAATAGAAAGTTACCGATTTTTAGCATCTTTCTTAAACTTTCAAACGTTAAGTTAAAAAAATCCGTAATTTAAATAAGTAAGTTATAATTTGACATTTTTATAGAACGTTTAACGATATTGAATTATTTAAAACCATGTTATAGCAAATTTGTATGGTTTTAAATGCTATAAAATTTTATTTCCAGAAATAAAATATAATATATTAGCATTTTAACCTGGGTACTAAAAATTTCGATATTATAACTACTGATATATAATAACACGCCGTTGCTTTTATATTATAATGACAAAAGGTACTAACTTTGAATCAAATAATTTATAAAAATGAAAACAATATTATATGTATACAGAACATTATATTATTGAATATAATATTATTGTTAGGTACCTAATAAATTTGTCCTCCATCGATTTATTTTTGCTATTGTGATTAATAATGTCATAATATTATCTCAACAAACGTGTATTACCTAACTTCATAACCAGAAAATTATGTGTTCGAATAAGATGACGTTACGCTAGTGATTTTTTTGTATAAAAACAGACATACAATGATAACAGTAGTTGTTACTCCTTAATTAGAAGTTTTAAAAGAAAAACTCAAGTTGTACCAATACTGCTTTAGAAATAACGATGACATATTATCGAAAAAACAAAACCTTAGGTAATAGATGTTTTTAAAAAAAAGGAAAAAATATTTTGACTTCTTTAATTTTTGTAAAATAAATACGTTAACAGTATTACAGTATTCAGCTGTACAATATTTTTATAAAAAATATCCCTTTACGAGTTAACGATTATCATCAACTCTAAGATTACAGTATAAGCGGCGTGTTATCTATCAGTTAAAAATTAATAGTTAATCTGCGTTAACGTTTTTAATTATATTTAATTACAAAAACCGAAAACGACAATGACATGGGATCCCGCGTGTAAAAAGCTCTTAACTGGAATTTAAAATCTCTTGAAAATGTTTAAAATTGTATACACGTCAAGCCCCTTATTAAAACTCTAGTTCTACACGGTTTCTTGAATTCCATAATATAATCTGTACGCAGTCTGACAGTCATATTATTATTGTTAACAATAATATTCTTTATAATTACTATAATAATAATAATAATACGTACAGCGTCGTTAATATATATTTTAGTTATAATTATTTTAAAACGATCGCATATTATTATATAGTGTAGTTTGTTCCGTACGTGCGTTGAACATTCGTTATTTCCTGCCACTAATACAACAGTACTACAAAAAAATCTTATCTTATTATGTACCTACTACTAGTTCATATTATACTAATAATTATTAATCAGAGTATTTTTTTATTTAATCGTAACACGGTTAGACCATTGGCACTTTAACGCACGCAATCTTTTTAGACGCATAGTATCAAACCGGATAGCAATATATAACAATAAAACGGCACTAATACTCAGTGCTATAGGTACATCATGTGGGTGTCTATTTTTTGTCGGACACGATTTTAATCACGGGGTACCATCGCTTTAACAATAATACAAGCAATTTTGGCGGTGAAATTCTTAATTTTTTTTTTTTTTTTGAGTCAACAAGCTATTATTCGAATTACATATTTTGTCGTTATTATATCAATACCTCATCACAACGAGTTATCGTCTTTGGCCCCGGGGAGGGGCGAGAGGATGCCAAACTGAAATCAAAATGTATTTGTATTGTTCGTCCTATACATAAATTGACTTTTGCGTGTGCGCGGCGATGGTGGCGACGGGCAAAAGGATACGCAGCTAGTCGGTGAACCCGCCGAGTGTATCTGCGTATGTGTGTGTCTTTGTGTATTATAATAGTACCCTTTTTGTATAATAATATAACACGAAATATTATTATTGTTATTATTATTGCGTTTAATGGAGTTTTCGTGTTGTCGGCGCATATAATAATATCATATCGTAACGCGGACGACGATTTTCGAGTCTCTAATGAAGAAATAATTCTGACGAGCATACTTCACCGGAGCAGTGTTACTGTCGGGTGGTGCGAGGGCACGGCGTCCCTTCTCTGTTACAGACTTTGGTGTGTGTGCGCCTATAAGGGGTAGGGGTTGGGTGATTTATCACCTCAGGTGTGTACTTTTCGGCCGAAAAAAAAAAGAAATAATAACAACGTTGTCGTCGAATTTTCGCGGGGTACATCCCACGCGAGACGAGATGAGTCGACGTGAGCAAATGGTTTTCGTTGTAAGTCAAACTCCCCGACCTCCATTCCTATATATATATATACATATATGTGTATGTGTGTGTATTATACTCCCTTGCTATATATATACACCGCGACACTACTTATCATATTCTCCTTTCGTTCCCCTTTTGCCGCATCGCGTTCTGTACGCGGCGCTGTGTACTCTCTCGACACCCTATTTCTGTCGCATTTTTTTTTCGTCCAAACCACAATAAACCATCCCCCGAGGTGCAATTATTACTGTCACGAAATTATTATATTACACCTATACATGTATATATTATATATTTATATTATTATATTATAGTATGCGGAGCATGGTATCCACCCCTATAACAAAAAATAACGAACCTGCACTGCAGTGGCGACAGGGTTTTATTTTTTTATTGTGTTTGTTTTTATTTATATACAACCACTTCGACGTCGACTCATATGGCTAGCGCAAAGGTCAGGACCATTGAACCGGACGTGCAAGGTGTTCACTATTGTTCAGACTTTTATCGCGGCAAAAAGCGGGCGCGCAACGATGTCAATTATTTTTTGAACCGATATTGTGGTTTATTATTATGCCGACCGTTTGTCGATTAATATTTAAAACAATACGAAATCTTTTTTTTCGTTTTTACACTTTTCTGTCTTCTCGAAACACAATACACTATACACAACATTATAAAATATTTATATATTATTCAATATCTATGTACAGAAACGCACGATTATAATATTTTTATATTATATTGTAAACGACGACGGAAGTATACATTTTGTATTGTTACGGCACTACAATTATTTAAAATTTCTTGATTTCGTTATTTTTTTTTTCATACTTCACAGGCACAAATGCACATTGAGTTTTTGTGGGTACATAATATGATGCATTTTTTTTTAATTGTCACGTGTTGAACACAGATGCTATGTTGCATTGTTGTCCGATAAAAATAATAATATGTACAACAATGGTTGGCGTAAACTCGAACATCCGCGGCTACACGATGAATATCTCCATGGTCGTAAAACGTGTTGTAATTATATAGATGCCCTGTCGATATTTTATAATTTTCAAAATGTTTCATTCGGGTGATGCAAAAATAATATGAACAGTTTTGATGAATAATAATTAATAACATCATGAACGGTTTTGCAGTATAATAATAATAATAATAATAATAACTGATTTTCGGTCATCGATTACCATATTTTATCTTATGCGTGCACAAAAAATATCATTATGCCAATATAAAAATAGGATAGACGTATTTTTATCAATTGTATTTTTTTATTCTATGTATATAGTTATTTTATTTTTGGTGTCGATACTTGTATGCAAAACACACATTGCTTAAAAGACGTTACTCAAATAACAAACATAAAATAATAGAAGTTTTTGGTAACGCTTTTTTTCTATTATTATTATCTCTACGTGTACGTAAACGTTTTAAACGTTAAAATATATCCGTAACAGTAAAATGTCAGAAGATAATCAAATATTATATTAAATTTACACGATAACACTACTCGTGTTTTTTTTTTTTTTTTTTTTTTTTAGTTTTAAGTGAAATTGGTTGATTATTTGATACACAAAATACAAATATAATAATACAACAATAATGATATATTAGTAATATTATTATAATAAATATTGTTATAGTACTTAAAAGCATTAATATTTTACGATAATCTTTTGGTGACACGAAACCTGTATTTATACGTGCCTAGATGCATTAAAAATTAAAGCCCACGAAATTGTTTTTGTATTTATGAAGTTCGTGTCTACCTTAAAACTGAGAAAAAACAAACGGATAGTTTACATCGGACCTAGAATGTACACATGTAACTAAATATATATATATAACAGTTTTGGCGACCCGACACCGAAGAATATTTTATTCAAAAAAATGTAAATTATTTTGCTCAACAGAAATAACTGAACTTTAGAAGGTTTGTATACCTACCCAAAACATAAAAAAAAAATATTATAATAAAAAACAAGTGTGTACCCTTGTTGTACACCTACATAATACGTAAAATTCATGAAAAGTAATATTTAACGGTAAACGTGTAGGTAGAAAATGATAATATATTATACTTCGTTTTACTTATTATTATTTTCAGCAAGAGCGGTCAGCGATGACCTTAGCGTCGATACATAGAAATCGTAGGCGTATTTTAAGCCGTTAATCGAAGTAACCAGTAAAAAATAAAAGAAAAAAAATAAGTTTTGTTAAAAAGAAAGCATTTCGGAGATTTAAACTGCAGCACACGGATTGCCGTAGACGGCGGCGGTAGTAGACCACTCAAACAACTTGCTGCAAAGCAAATTCAATCAGACGAGTTCATTACCGTAGTTTAATCATGACAACGATTAAAATCGTTTAATTGAAAAATCTACGATAGACGAAAATATTGTTTTTATACACCTATCACGAATCCGTTGAAAACGCCGGCGTAAAACAACGTGGGGGTTTAATTAAAAAAAAAAAAATAATAATAATATAATATAATATAATATCGACGCGCGGCGAGAGCGGTCCAATTACTTTTAACGAGTAATTATAATTCTACCGAGTTCGATTGCTTTACCACGCGTACAATATGACGGAACGTGAAGGTCTGCAGCTACTCTAATAAATTCATTACCATATTATTAAAATGTAAAATTTTATTGTTATTGTATGCTCGCGCGTGTGTGTAAAATATTAATTGTATATACTATAGGCAATCTAAATCCAAACGATTTTCAAAGAACGATTTCATAATCGCTCATTTCATTCTCCTGCATGTTATGTTATTTTGTGCTCAAAGGTAAATTTTTAATATAGTACATAACAACGATGGTGCTCGACAGTAGACGGCATTATAATATTACCTATCTAGTGAATAAATTCGAGATGTGTGACAACTTTATATTTTAATGCTCTTTAGAAACGGAAATAAGGAACCGTTTTTTATTTTTTAGTTCGTCGAACAAACAACGTTCATATATAATATATATATATATACACATGATAGTAGGAGCTAGTTATAGTGATCAATTTTATCGTTTCACAACGTCTTTCCTGTTTACCGTTTACCGAATCTTTTACATAATATATTGTGACTATCGATATATCTATCAATCTATCGGTCTGTATCTACATAATATTCTTCATATACTAATATTATTCACTGTGTGGGAGGGAATATTTGAACATTTGATATTTTGATGTATCTGTCAACTCGAATTCTCGTGATCTCGGACCCATGCGTTTTTGAAAAACACATATCGGAATTGGAATTTTGACGTCTACGTATAGCTTAAATATAATATACGTACAACGTGTAACATACCATTATTATCTTATCACTAAAATATTTTGCACGGTGGTAAAAGTTTTCCTATTTTGACATTTGCATTACTTTGCAATGTATACATTTTTATTGCACATTTAACTAACACGTGTGAGTTAATTGACAATTTGTAATTATTTTAAGTCTGAAATTTCACTTAAGTTATACACTTATACATAATAATTATAATATTAGTTTAATATTTAAAAATAAAATTTAATAAACTTTGTGTATATGTATCTATTAAAAATGAATTTGGTAAATTCTTTAACTATAAAATAAAACAAAATAATATAGTAAATTACTATTTTTAGCCGTACGATAATATCTAACAGTATACTAGTCAGTGCCGTTATTGATCAGTAGTCCTATATCCCAAATGAATTTTATTCGTTTCAAATTAAATATTTAAATCGCAATATTAGATACTTCATAATAATCTGCAGCAATCGCCAACAGATTTTGATACTATCTAAAAATTTAAACAATCGTATGTCATTACTAGTTATTTATTAAAGCTTTAATTTTGTTTTACTTAGTGAGTGTTTAGACGTGTAAATAATATGTATTTTTTTTTTAAATTTCCATGACGATTGCTGTATTGATAAATTTATACATTAAATTAAAATTTCAAGTAGTTTATAATATTATAGCGGAAATATAATAACGAAAATCTTTATTTTCCTAGAAATAACTTCGAATTCAACACTGTAGCCGTCACCAAGCTATGGTATTTCAACAATAAACATTATAACCATTAATGATATACAATGTAATACATAAAATCATAATAATATGAAAAATATATACTATCGGTAACTCAAATATAAATAAATCTATTTGAAATCTTCGATCTGTATGCACTTCAAATAATGTCTATGTATTATTGAATACGGTTTTTTCATCACCCGATCTGTTATTTTTTCTTGAACTTTTATACTATAATATAGATGCCGAGTTTCTATACTGTTCAGTGTTCAGTGAACAGTGTTGACCCACATCTACGTATAAGATACGAATAGGATAAATACATTTATATATGTTTTACCTTTAGTAAAAATGTGTTTTTTAGTACGAAAAAAACTTTTTTACACGAAAACATATTTATGACTTGGACAAATTTTACCTATTGTTTGTTTTAGTTTTATAAAAATGTCGTTTTCTTTTTTTTCTTTTTTTTTTTTACATATTTTTTTGAAAAAGACATTTGACCAACGACCGCGACGTACTTTAGTTTGTTGGGGTTTTGTCTCAATATCCAACAAGCTGTCGCGAAAATTGACTTTGCGTAGTCCTCGTTTAATCTTCTTCTCTTTTTTACAAGCAAATATGAAGGAGAAGAAAAGTACACAAACCGTGACTACACCCGAAATACATTCGCCATGGAACGTAATACGTATATAATATTTCCGTGTGGGGTCCGAGTGGTCCGATCGAGATTACATTTTTTGACAGATTTCCATGTTATTTTTATATTTATAGAAGACAAATCGGAAGGCCATTGTTAAACGTATTCTGGAGAAAATCAGTTTTCGTACAAGTAAAAACATAATTTTACTGAGGTAAATAGACCGTTTACGTTGAGCGTTAGACTTAATGCCAGTCTTCGACACTGCCACCGGCGTCCTATATATTTACGAGTAATCGAAAAAATTAGCATAGTTTGAAAAATGAGCTATGTCTTGATTTTTTTTTTTTTGTGGGTTGAATATAATAATCACAATTATAAATAATAAAACTGTACAATATCAGGAAACACTTTATGCTATCTGTGAAGAATTTAAAGGTAGGTACGCTATAACGCATATATACGCACGTTTCAAACTTTCCGTTTAATTAGTAGAGAGAAAAAAAAATCCAAACGTTTGACACAAATTAGTTTACGTTTGAGTTTTTAACGTTGTTGGCTTTGATTATTCACGAGCGGGTTCACTTCGTTTAGCATTGTATGTTTTTCTTTTTCAATTAATACCGATTGCTTTTACTTTTCGTTTTTAATTTTTGTACCTACCTACGTCTTTGATCCGCGCAATCGACCGATGTTGTTAATTTTTCATTTTTCATTACCTAATATAGGTACCTACAAACGGCACCAGTTTCGGGTAGTTGGTTTGTGTACCTTTGTATGTATGAGTGTGTACTTTTTTGCCACCCAGACTCATAAAAAGCCACTTAGAATACATCATATTAAACGGGATTTAAGCATACAATAATTATTTACTGTGTGTTTGTAGTATATATTTCATTTCATATACGCGCCGTTGAACCTACTCTCGGGGGACTAAATATACGTATTCATACCAATAGTATGTAGTTATATAGAAATGCCTTTGATCCAATCGTATAGGTATCGTATGGGACTTGGAACGAATCACTACCGCCGTAAACGTTAACTTCACGTGGATGTAGTATATTGACACCGTAGTTGCGAGTGCAAATATAATGCCCGCGAATTCATATTATACACGAGATTGGAGCAACGTATAATTTGCGTACTAACCATTTGTTCTCATTGCATTGGTTCTCCGGTGAATATCAATAAATAATATAATGTAGGCACATCAATTACGTTTGCTGACTATTTATTCGGATAAAACTGAACGTCGGTGCCGACGCAGAAATAAAGCGCAACTCTACACGCGACGTCTTTTAAACATTTGCACATCATATATACGTATATTATTATATCATTGCATGTCTGAAGTTAGGTTTTCCTTCGAAGAAACCTTTTGAACGAATTTCGTTTTGGATTACTGAATCGCCGTTTTGATACGACTAGTGACGAGACAGCTGCAATTGCAAGTATATACGTATGAGCGAGATTTTTAATATTATGTTTTATTGAGAAAAATTGCTAAAACCGAATTCGTTAACATAATATTATACAGGTATACTCGTGAGCTACTATGGAAAATGCGTCTTGTACCCTGTATATGTTGTAACTTGAAAGTAATACCGATAAATCTGGGCAGCTATTAAAATCACATTAATTAACGTTTTAAGAAGTGAAGATACGTGAGATGTTTGGAGAGAATAAGAAATAGCAAGAGAAAAATTGAATATTCTCTCCAATAATATTTTAATCAATGTAATAAGTAATAATCGAATGTTTATTTAACGTACATGCATTGAGATTTATTAAAATGTAAAAGTTCATATACAAATTTAGATAAGATTATCTCGTAAGATAATTATAAGATAATTATGAGAAATGAATCGATAGAAAGATAATAGATTTGTTTTTTTTTTTTAGAATAATTTAATAAAAAAATATCCCTACTGTGTATGTTTTGATCATTTATGTATTTTTTATAGTATCATAATTAAATAAGAATGTTAATACATTATTGTAATATACAATATTATGTCTATCGTGACATTTCTATAAACAAAACAATATTCGTTATGTTTGTACCTACCCTATAAAAATATACAAAAACTATACTATAAGCACATAAGAAGTTTATTAAAACTATGTTAAAATGATACATTTTTTCTGTGAATAATATATGTATTATATTTTGTTTATAATATAATACAAAACTGACAATAGAATAATACGAGTGTAAAATGTACAGGAATGTAATGCGCTTAAAGTATTTCGATACAAATCGGCTAAAATGTTCTTTTATATAGACTACTTATTATGTCCGGGAAGTTGATTATAAATTTATAAATCTGACGGAAAACATATACGAGTACTTTGAATTTTGTAGGGACGGAATCTGTGGATAAACCGTCGACAATGCGATTGCGATTTGTGTTATGTGATGTAGGTTTTGCAATATTTATTCAGACGATTAAATCTAAAAACGGTGGAATATTATCGGTGAACTACTATAATACACGACGTCGGTGACGGTCGTATATTAATATATTTAACGAGTTTCAAAATAAAATCGCATATCTTTATACGAACGTAAAATTTGTGTCGATATTATATAAAATGAAGATTATTAATATTGAATTGATCATTTCCGAGAGACGGCGTCGGCGGTGTCGGTGTCATCGGTAGTCCGTGAAAATCTCCAGGACCTACTCGGCTGTCAAATTTTATATAAATTTAAAGTTATGAGCATTATAAATCGTCACCAAACGACGAGGGTCTACAATATTTTCAACGTCTCGGGTGTTTAATACTGGCATGTCACCGTTTCGTAATTGTTCGGATACACAATATTCGTTCCATCGCATGGACTACAATCGCAAGTAGAATGATAACTTAAGCTATATCACGTCGATAAGATTTCTAGCGGGTTACGGGTCATTCGGTATCGCTAGCACTGCATGCTATTTTATAACGTATTTGAAATTCTATTTAGAATGGTATTAATTTAATGGCAAAACAGTAATATTTTTTTTTTTATCTAAAAGAATATTTCTATAGTTCGAATAGTATAATAGTTTGATAGTTTATAATAGTATGATTTATTATATATTGTAGTTTTATTTATCTTATTATATGGAAATTAAATCTACAAGTGAAAATATTTATAACTCTGTTTCATTATTACAATATTTATTAAAGTTAACGATTATGATTTTTATATTAGTTCTTCAAAAGTCCATGATCGTTGCATTCTTAAATATCATTTTTATTTTAATGCACGATATTATATATTATGTTTCCAAGAAATATTATTTTGTATGAATATAAATACCCAACCAACCTTTCAATATATCCACTATAAAATTAAATCAAATATCGAATGATTATCATCCAACATGAAATTACATAATTTAAATAATATTGAAAAAGCCACTTGTATATGGTTAATGTTTATAAGTAAATAAACAACAATAAGACTAGAAATGAAATATCGTTTTTGCAGTTTATTTTATATTTAATATCGAACGAATTATAATTTATAATAATATTATAAAAATAATAACGAAACTACTGTGTTGTAATATTTTACCATTGATTATACGTATCGCTGAATCGGGTAGATACCTTACAATAATAACCTCTCAATGACCTTTAAATTTCATTTATCCGAATGTTATTTTAATGTATTTAGCAAAGATGACGTTTTTTAATCGTATAGACCCGGTTCTTTGTAGAAACGTTGGGGGAGGGGTAAGTAATAATATTTGTTTTCCACTCCTAAATACTTTATAATAATAACGCACCATATTTGGCCGATAATATCATATTTTATTGGTTACATTCGTTTTTATATTACCTAAGGGTGTGTTTATGTATGTATACGTGTTTTTTTTTTTGTTATTATACTATGCGTATAGCAGAGTCCCCCGATAACCGAATAATAATAATAATAATATAGAATAAGTATTAAATACGCATTTGACGATATTTTATTGGCACATTTTACGATATTACATTAAATTAAAATAATGTTATTTCCGATATAATTTCGAGTCTGTGCCCGGAATCAAAATGTTTATGGCTTTTGGTCGTCCAACGCTGGAGCGGTAATAGCTGATTGGTCCGTGTGGGGTAGGTGAGGAAATGAATTCCGATAGGGTAGTTCATGTGGTAGTGTGGAAACACAGAAAATGTTGAATAACTAGCTTTTATCACCTCTTCATTCGATCGGAGTAACGCCATGCAATCGGCATCAACGTAGAGTCACTTAATTTCACAAATAAACACGATAAAATATTATGTGGTCGTAATAATGTCATTATTTTGAATCATACGAACAAATTCGAGATTAAATTAAAGTAAACTCAAATACGATAACTTAAGATTAAAATTAAATGATTAAATAATATTTGTTATCTTTATAATATATAGTAAGTAAATTCATTTATTATTAAAACGTATAAGGCACTAGTGAACTATTGATATACGAGTACTGAGCACTTTTATTTTCTTTGTGAACCAAATATTTGCTGTGAATTGAAATTTCGAGGTTTATCCTTTGTTATAAGACGATTTTTGCAAGTTCTAAATTTTATAAGTCATATATATTTTATAAATTATGTACGTGCCTATTGTTTTTTAGCGGCGGGACAATAAGTTATAGATTTTGTTAGTATCACGTTAGATAAATAATATTTGTGGAAAGCTCACCATGAGTGATAATATTAATTAAATAGTGACTCATCTAAGAAACGAGACACCGTCGTAGACAATTTACTAGATACTAATTCTATATTTATTAACTGAATTACAAAAATAGAATTTCGATGACATTTTTAAATTAAAAAAATCTTTTAATGCTTGAAAAAATCAAGTAATATTGCAGTACTCTATATATTTCATTGTTTTAGTCACCAATTAGTTGCCTATTTATTTAATACAATTGACTAATACTCAAATACTCCAAAATACAACAAAATTGATCATTGTTTCCGAATAAATTCACTCATAAAGGTAGGTAAAAATGTATACGATTTTGAGTTTAACATTTAAAAACTCATTAAAATATGAGTAAAAGAAAATGAATGAAATAAAATAAATGTTATATGTAAGTACAATATAAACCACTAAAATTAGTATACCCAATTTCAGAAAAATAACTAAAATAGTATTTAATTAAAATATTCTCAGTTGTAATCTATGGTGCTTATTGTACTTTATATAAATAAAAAAATGATTAACCTGTAAACCATAATATATTTTATAAAAAAAATCGAAAGAATGTTTTTGACCATTTTTGTAGACTCAATTGACGGTATAGAACTTTTCATATTTATTCTACGAATTTCCATTATTGTGTTATTATTAATATTAATCGCACGAAAATGTGTTTATATATTTATGAGTATGATTGCAGTATTCGCGATACTGAAATGAAATGACTATTTTAAAATCATACGAGTGTACGAAAACTATAATAGTATTCGTTATTTGCAAAACTTTGACGCTTATTGTATGAATAATTAATGGTAGTACGTACGATTGTAAGGTTTATACATATTTTTTTTTAATAACACACGATTTCACAGTGTGAGTGCACGCAATAAAAAAATAATATTGAATAAATCATTTGATTTCACACTCGATGTATTAACTGCGTACATGTGCATACGCTGTAAATACATTGTCTGTGTAAAATATACATATTGATAATAAATGTAATATTTTTCGACCGAGTTAAAGAAGACGTATACTGCAGGAACGTGGACTTGAGTATAAAAACTAGCTGGTTACATCCCCTCATGTACGACAAGAAATTTAACAAAATTGATATACTAATTTTTAAGTAAATAAAAGATTTTAAGATAATTGATATTTTTGTTTTTAGTAAATATAAATTTTAAATCAACATTTAAATAAAAATGTTGGTACCAAAGTTAACAAAACTCGATTATTCATCGTAACACAACGAACGTGGGCAAGTCCATGCTCTAGTATATTATTCTTTATTTCGATATATTTTTCAAAGAAAAATTGAATCGTTACAATTGTTTATACTATTTTTAATATCACTTTATTCTTTAATATGTTAAATCAATACCAAAAATATTGCGAGTATAATCAAAAACCAACCAATGATTATTAAAAGAAATATATGTATTCATTTAGTTATTTTTAACATTGAACTGTTAGTTTAGTGTCGTTTATACAAATAATATTAATACAATTTTCATAACTTCTGATCACATATCAAACGTATAATGTTGGTCATATAAATACAATTTTCTATTAAAAATACCCCATACTCGCATGCGTTGTCTCCGTCTTACAAGTGCGTAACATGGAAAATTTACGTTCAGCAGATTACGTTTAGGCCGTATAGCTCTACTGTTTTAAAAACTAGAGAAAACGACCTTTATGAAACTTGCTAGTAAAAACATTATTGATGTTCATATGTTGTTTTTTTTACGATTATTCAGTTTTTAAGTGAGTTATGAGCATTTTTAATTTATGCTACGTATTATATACGTATAACTTGCTAAAAAATTAAAGTATCATACAAAACCAATATACAAACACAGATTATGTTCTTACCATCAAGTTTCATTGTAGGTCGATTTTCTCTAACTTTTAAGCTAACAGAGGTAAACGTGATTTGTAGAGTGTACATTTTCTATGTTACGCACTTCAAATGGAGACAACTCATGCGGGGGGCGTCTTCTTATGAATATTGAAGGAATTTTATAATTTGATTTTAATTAAAAATACATTAGTCTTATTGTTTTTGTTTTATTAATTAACTTTCATTACTAGCCATATTTTAAATTAGTTGTCTAATTTTTTTTTTACTTTTTAAAAAAGGGTATTAATAAATTATTTATTTTGTAGAATTTTGGTATTTGAAAATAATTTTATACAATAATATTATGTTCCAAACTTTGATCAATTATAATAAAATTTCAATATCTTTGAAACTGATTTTGCCTTAAATAAAAATATTATTCATTAATTTTATATACTATGTATCGGTTCATTTTACATACCTATTGTATACATTTTAAACTGTGTGTTGCTTGAATAAACTAAGGTTATACCTAAGTTATTAAAACTGTGTTGGACACAGCGCATGTAAAAACACGAAATTAAAACGACCGTATTTTTTTCTGTGTGAAATGTGGATCTTAACTAATATTGTTTTAAAATAATGAGATTGAGTAGTATAACAGTAGTATGTATCGATCATAAGTATTGTACTATTGTGGGTTCAATTATTTATTATGCATCAACGGTTGGTATTATTTCCATAAAAAATAATATTAAAAAGGAAATGTATTAAAATATAAAATATAAATGCAGCAATATTCAATTATTTGAATAGTTACGTATCATTTATATAAATAATAAAAATATACTTTAAAACATATATCAATTATACGGTTTGGTTATGATAGAACCTAATAATTATGATGATACTATATTACTTAATAAACATTAGGTATGTATTTTACGTTATTGATGTTATTTATTTTAAAGCTATATATGTATGTTTTTTTTGTTATATAATAATATTCGTTTTTATATACATTTTAGTTTGATCAAATAACTATTGAATTTAATTTAAAATTAAAACTTCGAAATTCCTTAAAACCATTTATATTGTAAAATATAAAAACAATTTTTTAATGTAACGATTATTTTAATAAATATATTGCAAGTTTCTTCAACATTCCTGCATAATAATAACACATACAACAATAATGAAACTACAAGTATTCAATGAAGTTGTATTGAAATGAAAATAAATGTTATTGGTTTTGGCTTTTATCAATCACTTTTAACGATATCGACAAGATGCACAGTTTTCCTTTCGAGAATTCCGTGAATGATTTTTTTTTATTTATTTATTTTTCTCGCACCTACTAATATTAATATTTTCAGCGTTACAATATGATTTTTGTTCATAAATCTGTCGAGTTGGTAAGCCCGCGAGATAAGTAACCTGTGACCGCTATTATTATTAAAAATTCAAAGAATAATGAAAAAAAAAATAATCAAAATGCGCCTCGGAATTTTTTTTTAAGTAAATACCAATAAGGAAAAAACCTTCACATCAAAGACGGCTTTTATATAATAGGATCCATTTGGCAACATAATATATTAAATAGAAAAAAAATTCAGATGCGCTATTATATACACGCAATCGATCCAAAAGTAGAGGAAAGATAGATTCACTATTTTTTTTTTCAAAATAAATGTACAAAATATATTTTATTAATTTATCTCCTAAATATTATTATAGAAAATAATATTACTAGCTATTTATAGACCTCTCGGAAATAAAATACGAAAAACTGTTCGAACCGACCACCGCTGCAGTTGATTGGCATCTATTCAATACTACAGCATACTCCATATATAGTTTCAGGTATATGCGGTGTAAACGTATAAAATGGCTAATTCGGCGTACATCGCCCATGGTCGAATGCTGCGCTCAAAATGTCGCTATCGATGTGCGGAAACATTACGATGTGTGCATAACGACTAAAATGTAGGGCGACGTGAAAATGATAAATCCTAGATGTGGATACTTCGCGCGGCACTGGATCAATACAGGGTGAGTGAACACTGTGATACAACGATTTATTAACGATCAACTGCAGTTAAGCGAGATTAGGTCGGTCGGTACTATATATATTTACGCGTTCGCGGGTTAAGTCCCTCACAGCTATCTCGGAATTGGATGCACATTTCTGCCAGCGTTTGTTATACTGATCCCGTTCGCTTGCTAAAAAAAAAGAGTCAACAAACCGCAATAAAATAATCTTCGGTGAAAAAAAAAAGAAACTGTTCAACGTAAATTTATCACCGACCCTTGTATCGACGGTATTTTATGTGTAAAAAAAAAAATTGTATCGTTTACAACCGTAAACTGCCGTTCGTAAGATGATTGGAAATTCGTTTTCGCAATACAGTGTAGTAGAACTTCTTATAGTTTTTATTGTAATATGGAAATCGATTGATGACAATTAATATATTTTAATGTGAATTCAATTAGGTAAAAGATGTATACATGATTTACAAAACATACTAAACCTATGTGTTCTTTTATCAATTATTTTATTCAAGTTCTGATTTCTTACATTTATTTAAGGATACACTTTTTACACCTATGGACTACAAAATGTTGTTTTTTCAAACATTTAGATTAGTATATCGATTTTTGTTACGATTCTAAATAATCCATAATTAATTTTGTTTAACGAGATCTATTCCTCCTTATTAAACTATTAATTATAGTAATTTTTTTTAAACATTTAAATCAATTGTTACTGATTTACTAAAATAAATATCTATAATAGAAATCCAATTTCATGTCTACATTTCTTTCTAATTTTTTTTTTCATTAAATATATTATTATACCTATGTCTTTTAATTCGCAAACAGCATTTTTGAACCCAAAAAAAAATACATTTTATAGGTAATGGTTTTCAAAATCATGATCATAGACTCATAAAATGGATCATATCATATTCTAAGTACGATAGTCCTTAAGTATTGTTACAAAGACATAAAATAAAAGCAAAATTATATTTATAATTATTATTATACTTAGACATTTTTTTAAAAATTATGTAATTCTAATAGATTAATATGAATTCCTATAATTTTTAAACTATACTATTTTATTACTCATAATTTAAAAAAACTGTATTATTCTTACAAAATGCCAATAATCGAACAGTATTATAATGCTTAAGTCTATTACTTCATACACACATAATTTCTCGTGTAATATAATTAGGATAATTGTGTGTTGTATTGTTATATAGATTAAATATGTAAAAATGTAAAACCATTACATAGCGAGAAACATAAAGCATGAGTAATTTCTCGAAAAGAAACATAAAAAACGAACGATAATAAATTAAAAATACAGAGCTGGAATTAAATTAAAATCATAGCGTGGTAACTCGATTCCACGGGTCGAAACATCACGATTATTATTATTTTTTTTTTTTTTTTTTTGTTTTGTTTTTAATTCGATTGTTAATTAATATCTCAGTAGCAACGCGTACACAAGATCTGTTCACAAAATATTCGTAGGAGTTCTTAACAATATAAAAATAAAATGAAATCGTTTACGTAATTGTACTCGTTTTGTGTAATCTAATAATAAAGATTGAGCCGTCGTTACATCGCGACATAACGCGTTACCATGATTTTATAAATCTTTGTACGCGTGGTTTAATATTATTATAATTCTATCAATAAAATATAATACAATCAAAATTATAGATAATATTACGATTTGGAGATACGAAATACACGTAAAAGAGATGATTTAGTTTAAATTTTAATCGGATCGATAATGACTTCGTCGTTGAAAATACATCATTTTTGCTGTTTTTTTTTTTCGTTAGCGAAATCAAGTAAGTGACTGCTTACAACAATCGTAAAAACCATATAGTTGCTGTATTTTATTGTCCACCTACTGTGTAAAACAAACGTAGCAATATTTTAATACAATTATAATATTATGTCATGAAAGGCGCGAGTAACAGTTGTTCAAAATAATAATAATTATAGTATTATTACCTAAACGTTGTTTAGACAGTATAATATTATGTTTATTAATATAATAATGACTCTATACAATTTCGAAATAATAGTTTTGCCACGGTAGGAGGTACGTAAAGTATAATAACGTAATAATATACAAAACGTGAAAATGTTAATTGATTAGTTCTTTTCCATTAAAACAACAACAAATAATGTCCGTAAAATTGTTTCGAATAACAACTTTTTTGTTTTCGCCCACAGCCGCCGAATGCTAATTAACCGCGCATTGTGATGTTGTTTTAAAGTTTTAACAATAATGACAAATTGGCCGCAGAGGCGTGTGCTAATTATACGGGCAAACGGTATTGGCAAATTATAAATCCGTAACGATGATTATTATCAATATACGCAATACCGACCGACAGTCAGCAGTGTAGACGAATAGCGTACACTATACGCGAGTGGACCCGCGTAAAACAATAATAATTTATAATGACGGTGATAATAATAATTATTAAAATATTTCCGGTGATAGACGTGCGGTCTAAAACCAGTTAATTTGGCGTAGGTACGCGATAAAAACGATTTTGACGGAAGCCGTGTTTACAACATCAATATAATAACTGTGCAGGGTACCTATACGCGCGCGTGTAACGACCTATTGTATTTATTTAATAAATTTCGACGCGGCCGATTGCCGGACGACTATATTGCGCCCAGGTCGGCTTTTTTGGCGAAAAACAAAACAAACACGAACCGCAGAGGTAAAGTATGTTCGCAGGACTGTATAAATAAAATATTTATAATATGCTGCCACCGTTGGTATATTTGGAGTTCCGTTGGTTTAAATTGGACCGTCGATCCGCGATCACGTAATTTTTAACGAACTCGCCGCACATAACGATGTCGGCTGCAATAGTGATTAACAACCAATTATGCGTTGACGAACCGTGCAAGTCCCATCACTCGTCCGGATACGTATTCAGCAGAGGGTGTGTAAAAATAATGTGTAAATCTGTCGGCGAGGTTCAAAATAAAAATTTTCCAAAAACAGTGTCGATTTTCCCCAGTTAGTATTTCGGTATGTTCAAAGTGTCTATTTGCCACCAATTATAATATTATAATAATATATTATTTTTACCTAATACGAAGTAATCTTACGATTTCAATACATTCCAGGATTTATTTTACACGTTTATATTTGTATTATTTCGTCAATCGTGTTACAGGTAATAATATACTATATACATAATATAGTATTATATGGGATCTTAAAATATAATATGAAATTCGAAAAAAGGTCAAATTATGTTACGCATATTATAATATGTACAATGTACATAATATAATATGTATGTGTATGCTGTTCTGCTGTGTATAATATATTTGCGGGCATATGATTCCAGGTTGGTAATAACTATTATTGATGACAATTTATTTTTAAAAAAGTTTTTATGTCGTAGTATCATTATGTTACCGGTTTATTTTAATTTGGATTATATTTATTAAAAAGACCTATTTAAGTGATTATAGAAAAGATTAAAGATTATAAAATTGTACATTTAATTGACCCACATAATTTATGCACATATGTATGTACTATGTATATAGAAAAAAATAATTGTTTATAACAATCAAGAAGAAATTTTAAAATTAAACATAATTCTGTATTTTGTTTTTTTTTGTTTTTTAGTAAGTACATCAAAAACCGGGTGGAATGCTTTAAACGGAAAATTCTACTAAAGAATAAAGACTTTTCCGAACGCCGAGTTTTAGGACGAAAGGGATGAATAAATACAACCATTATGAACTCCTCATTATAAAATTGTAATATTCTCTACTACCGAATAAATGACGTTAAAAGTCTGTGAATATATAATATGAAATTACCGTACGCATCGAGACATCGACTTTATTGTAATACACGTAACACATGAGTATTGTCCACGAACGAGAAATGCATTATTGATAAAAATTATTATTAATACGCACTATATTATGTTATTAAAATGCACACGACTATAAAATTCTTTTCACGCGTTCCTATAAATATAACGGTTAAAAAAATACTATTTGTATATACATTTCCCTGGGAAAACCCAAAAAAGTTGCGATTGTGAATTATAGAAAATACCAAATGCCACAAAAAATTATAATTTTTTCAGTTATTAATAGTTGATAAATAGGAAAGCTTACATTAGTGTGTCTTTTTTTTTATTCTTACTTAAGTTAAACTAATAAAAATATTATTTTACTAAAAATTAAAGTATAATAATTTTAAAATGTAATAACTACAGTTGCGTTCTTAGGATCTTTCAATGAAAGGGGATGGAAAAAATGGTTACATCATAAGCCGTAAAAGTTACCAAAAGTAGGCAAAACGTGTATTACTAATATGCAAGAAAATAAAGGACCTTGGTGGAGCATCTATCTCCTGCGAGAACGCCTATGAGTAACTAGTTGTAATATCCTATTAACGTAATAAAATACAGTAATTAATTTTCAAATTCAGTTAAAATTTTAGTTATACTACTCAACTACTGATTTTTACGGTTACCGGTATTTTTCCCGAATCAAAATTCCCGAATGGTATTTTATCCGAAAATCCGAAAACCCGAAACCTTTTTTCCCGAACGCCTTTCCAAACGATAATAATAATAATAATATCGGTGTAAAATATAAATCAGCGACGGTAAAGTGCAATAATGGCAAACATGCGATTCTACATGTGCCCGTTTATCGCACGGAGAAAAAAAAGATTAGAAAAGATTAGAAAAGATTAGAAAAGATTAGAAAAGATTAGAATGTATAGCAACAGCTGTATTTTAGTTATAATGTATAGAAAATACATACCTAGTCATTACAGCTCACAGTTATAACAACATTTTTAAATTTTTAAAAATTTTTATTTCGGAAACAATAACCGTCGGGAAAAAGTCGTTCGGGAAAAAAGGTTTCGGGTTTTCGGATTTTCGGATAAAACGACATTCGGGAAAAAGTTCATTCGGGAATTTCGATTCGGGAAAAACGGCGGGTACCGATTTTTACTGATTATACAGTTTTTTTATGAACATTTTCACTTAAATATTTTGTTGGCTATTCATTTTAACACAAACTACACATAAATATTTTAGATCCATTTATTCTCTATATTCACGAGTTACTTTAGATTGCAAAGTGAAATTTAAAAATGTTATCTTGAATACTTAAAATATATGAAATAGCTTAGGTGTGACTATAATATTGATGGGTCTAGAGTGACCAGCAGTCTAGAAGTACTGAAAATTCAAAAGACCTAGATCAAAGATTACCATAATATATCCAAAAATTATTCATCGTTTCGGTTATTATCTCCGTTATCGTTGTATTTATTCAGTATTTTTGTAACAATGAAGTATTGAGTGTTTAAAATATTAAAGAAATAAAAAAGGCTGAATTATTTTATAAATTGTATATAATATAATAATTTATTATTATTAACGGCATCAAAATTTTTATTTTAGGATTACATTTTTTTTTTTTAGTACTATAATTTGAATTATTTATTTTTTTGTTTTAGTGCAACAACAATCTGAGAAATGCATCCTAACCAATAACCTATCAATTACAGTGAATATTAATACATATATCTCAATTTTAGCCTAATATTTTTAAAGAATATAAATAGTTTTTAAATTTAAATTTATCATAAATACATTTTTCAATATTCAAGTATTATTAAGTTAAATACACCTTTATTTGAACTCACAATTTAACAATATTTATAAACTATTACCCATCTCCAGACACACAATATCACTAGACACGCAATTTATAGACGATAGGTAAATGTTTGTATTATAATAATAGTGTATCACCTACGACGCGTATTATAATAGTATCGTTAACGATAGAAATCGAAAAAACATTAACTTATATATTATATATTCAAATCTTTTTGGACTAGGGAAACTATAGCTTCTCAGAAAATTAATAATTTATTATAATAATACTCTGTATACATATATATTATATATAAGTCAATAATACCATTAGACTTAACGTAGAATTTGATGTAGGGAAATTATAAACCAAACGTGTGCAATAATTAAAAAGGAACTGCATGGTCAATGTCAAAGTTACAATCACAAAAGAAAGTTGATTATCTCTGAAACGGCTGTTATATAATTATAATACAAAATTATTTACTCACCAGAGACATTTTTATGGGTGTAGGTAATATCTATACGATGGGTGATTTTTTCATCAAACAATAGTCATTATTTTAAAATTTATTAATTATGTTTTTGAAATATTAAGTGTTGTTTTATAAAAATTGCTATATTATATTTTGTAATTCCATTCAGTGTAGTCTAATATTTTTATGTTCTAAAAAAAACTTAATTGTGTGAGGTATAGGTCAAATTCAAAATCTCCAAGAAATACCAAACTTTAAAGTACAGTATTACAGTATGGCTGCAGGGATGTATTCGTGTACGCGGTCATTGTTAAACGGAAATAAACTAGTTGTGGAAGTCGGTGCTTCGATAGTATCTACACAGTAGGTACTAGTCCTTCTTTGACCGTCAAAAAAGTGGTTTATTTTTTTTTTTTAAGAATATGTAATATAATTATCGGGTGTTTACGCATTATGATATATAGGTAGGTACACGCCCCGACATGACGTGTCCTTCGCAGTACCTTCGTCAGGTAGAACTATGGAATTTCATACTTTTCCACAATTTATAACGACGGTAACGGTTAATATAACGATGGTAATAATAATTATATAATAACAGCAAACGCTAGCGGGTGGCGAAGGCGTAAACTTCGAGGAGGGGCTAAATGAATTTCATTTTTGACGCTCGTTGGCACGACGTCAACGGTTTTTGTTTTTGACGAAATAATGAGACTGGTCGGAAGTTCAGCTACTAATAATAACTGTTACAAGGAGTTTGTTCTAGTACAAAAATATACATGTTTTATTGTTATTATATTACTATTATGCATATTATATAAAAGCATACTAGCGCTCGTCTCTAATAAGTATAATAATAATATTACGTTATATTTTGGGAGTTATTATAAGTACCTACTGAACTTAAACAAATCAGTGGACACTACCGTGGATCAAATGCGATGTTGTGCTCAGATTTGGAAAACAGTACAAGAAGCCGATATTTGGTTATTCAACTCGAAGATATTTAAAATACATACATTTACTTACAATAGTTCATTAAAATAGTCGAAATGCTATATAAGGTTTACTGGATGGACATTTGTTTAACCTTAAATAATTTTGTATTAGTCTGTTGTATAAACATTAAACGGAAAAAGAGATCCCAACAATTATTTTAGGGTGCATAAACTCCCCATACTAAAGCAATCGTTTCAGACAAAACGTTTCGTGCTATGGATTATTGGACGTGCAATGGTTTCAAGAATAATATACGGTCTTAAATCTTAATTAATTTCCAAATTGATTCTTTACGATATCACCTCGAAAATTGGAATTCAACGGCATTAACAGTTTTAATTTACGTGCAAATTCCAATATAATATATAATATAGTCGGACAACATAATAATATCAAAAAAAAAAAAAAGTAGGCATCTAAATTAAATTACGTTTTTACCACCCGCAAAGTGCGTCTTGTGCATCGGTTGAAGGATATGGCCTTATTTGTGTATATAATAAAATTACATATTGTGTAATATTACATGGGCCAGTACGACCATTACGAATTTATACCCACCGGATCTGTGCAGTAGCAGCCTAAGTAAGCCCCTTTAGAGACAAAACCGTTTTAATAATATATATTTATATATGTATATATAATCGCAATAGCCAAAAAGGTATAACGAGTTTATTCTACACCGACTACCGGTCGTGCGATCGAAGACGACGGTATGGTGTCATAGCAGGGTTGACGGACGAAGATTTTACTACCCAAGAGATGCTTCCATAATGTCGTATAATACTTATATATATATGGTGTTATTACGCACGTCTACCGATCACTATATTACCCCTGCAAACGTTCCGTCCCCCCGAAAAAAAACGCCATCCCGTTCTATACCGTACGCACTACTCACCCGCCTCCGTCGCGCAGGTCCCTCGTGCCGAAACGAGACGAAAGACGCAATAGTTATTAAAGAAAGAGGCGCATGTAACGACGTGTCAAAGCCACAAGACAAGACGGTGGTGGCGGAGGCATATATATTGGATTTTTCGGAAATTGAGCGAACGAAATTCACCGGCACCCCTCACCGTTTCCGGCCGGAAGTGGATTAAAGGTCTTTTGCACGCGCTCCCGCAAAACGCGGGAGGTAACGAAGGGCTGTACACTACATATATGATGTATAAATATATATATTAGGTATACCTATAATGTGTATATATATATATATATAATATAGCTTCTATAGTATACTATTCACACATACGCACACACAGAGGCAGCACTGACAAATCGACGTGTGTGCGGGATAGTATATATATAGTATATTTATATATGCGAGTTAAGTGAGATTTTCGTGTCGTCATCGACTCTGAAACGATTTCAGTGGAATCTCCCGTCGTATACTCCGGAAACACTATACGCGTAAGCCTAAGTATATAAAGTTTTTATTCGCTACCACTACTGCTGTACTATTTACTATTTAAGTACAGATATATACGAACGAACGAGCGATAGTGACTATCATCTGATTAAATGGCAAACAACTGGCGCGGCGTGCGTGAACTCAAACCACAAAAATTCGATTATTATAGTTTATTTTAATAGGCACATGATATTATTCTAAATATCTACTCGATTTGTTGAATAACAAAACGATAAATATGCGATGGTGTTCTTAACATTATTATTATTATTATTATTACATAAAGGTGTACTGTTTAGTGAAAATGGTTTATGAACCATTTAAGTCAAAACATCAAAGTGATCAACACTTCCAATCAACTTTTTAACTCCAACATATAATAATATGTGATATATTTTTTTAACTAAAAATTAAATTTTTCAATAATATTGTTTATAATTATATTTTAATAAAATTTTTAAAAAGTTATTAATTATATTTTGTTATAATCATTATTTATTAGTAGTTTATTAGGTACAAATTGTGTTTGTTTAATCTTTTTAGTGTTTTACCAACCTTTAATTTAAATTAAATTTTTTAAATGTTTAAATATGCTTTTTAAATAAAAATTAATTAAGTTATATTGCAATATCCAGTGTTATTACGTTATTATGTATTAGTTATTACCGATTAAAAAAAAAAAAAAAAACAAAAAAACATTTCTATTGATACTGTTATCCCGTAATACGAAAACCGAGATATATTCTTTAAATGAAAAATTGATTTACATATTACTTTAATAGATCAATCAATATTTTTTATATTTTAACATAAATTGTATTTAAAAAACAAACAATTTAATAAGAATACTATCTTTTTGTTTGTATATTAGTAAATAATTACAACTCGACAATTAATAATTAAGCAAATAATTGAAAACCAAAAAAAAAAAGTAAAAAAAAAACATTGATTGGCCAACATAATTTATGGTATGCCAAAAATAACTTGTATATACACCACCCTCCTTTGTTTTAAGTTTAGAAAAATATCAAATTAAAAACCATTGGAGGAAGTCACTCTAACCATAATTTAATATGGATATTTAAGACTATAATTTAAGTGAATCTAAATAATATACTATTGTCTAATACATTTTGAAACATGTAAAATAGATATTAGTGTTTTAATAATTTTGAATTTTAAACTATGTCATACAAGCGAAAACAGTCTTAGCTAAAGCAATATTAAAATCAAATAAATACTTAATACCATTGTGAAGTCAAACTGTCGTTTATACAATTAAATTCAATATTATTTGTTGATTTGTTAATTGGATTTGAAAATATTACCTGAAACAAAAAAACAAAAAAACATTCAAACATATAGTTGTGAAAATAAACTCAATTATTGAATTAATAACTACACATTGTATAATATTGGCCATTGTACGGTATTATATTACGTTGTATCCGTTTATTTAATTACAATAACATAGAAAAGACCACAGTTTTACTAAGAACTATTTGTGCAATAAACTTATAAACTATTCCTTAACATTAAATGTTTGAACAGTGGCAGTAACGGTGTGTTGAAAAAAAAAACAAAATTGAAAATAACTAGAATTCGTTATACGAGTCACATAACATGTTTGCTTGATTTCGAAAGGTGTGTGAAAAACTACGACTTCGATGATGGCCTATCGTCTTATCAACATCAGTATTGATGTGATTAGGCACATGGTTCGACCGTTCGTGAGTTACAATTTCTCCGGCGCCCACGATGTCCACTTCGCGATAGACAATATTAATAGTAATCTTAATAATACGCAATACTTTTTCTTCGACATGCACTGCGATAATACAAAGTCTGTCTATTATAGCATTATAAAAGTGAATACGACCGTCGTCAATACCAAAGGTGGTCATTACGCGCCACTGCATATAATATTATACCACGCATCAGATGCCGACGCCACTGCCGTCTAGGTATTTTTTTAGTCGATAAATACGTGCAATACAAGTACGGTGCATGAGAGTCCTGTATATAGGCTGTATATAATATAATATTATTATTTTATGTTCTAGACTTCCAGTAAGTGAGCCCGCGTGCGTGTAGTGTGTACACACTATACAATATAGTGTACACGCACTTGGCATTTTAGTGCGCTCCTTTCAAATCGACTCTCACGAGAGCCAGATGGGTCTACGCGGGTATAACATTATATATCGTAATAACAGCCGAGCGGAGTCAGAAGATGGGAAATAAAAAAAAATATACATATTATATTATTATATAGCAACTAATAGTGTATATGTGCACACTAATTGTATGATATGGGTACGCGTAGTTGCGTAGATCTACGCGGAGATCATCACGACGATGGACGACGAATACAACTCTCATCGCTCTGTTATTACGTTGCAAGAGCATATAATTATAGTATAAATTTCGTATATTGTGCGATTTATTGTATGATATTGTGCGGAGAGAAAAAAAAACCGTCTGGAACGGTTTCGCGGAGATGCAGGCAGAGTTGTACCGTCATCGCAGTCTTCCGCGGCGGTGCAACTGCGTGTGCGGATGGAATGCAAATAATTAGGACGTTCGCGTATTAAAATATATAATAATGTGTACGAGTTTTGTTTGAATAATAATCATCGTGTATAATTATTATTATCATTATTGAAACGCGTACGCTGCAATGAGTTCGACTATATAATAATAATATAACATTGTACTTCGAGTACCTTATGTACTTGCGCACTCACCTGTGCGTAGGAGATCGAGTGCTCGAAATGCATAGATGTATATGAAATATTATTTTGTGTTATTTTTATGGAATCGCACATTGTTTATTGTGCTCAATTAATTTTAGCGATCGAAATAGGAGTATAATATCAATGGCAAAGCCGATCTAACGTCATCTTCAATATTTATCATTAAATTTATTTATAAGAGTTTGAATATTATGTAAATTTGTAAAACACAAAGTACCGAGCTATTGCAAAATAATGAAAAAAAAAATTATCCGTGCAAACGTATCGTTTAATATTTAATTAAAATATATCTTTCATAAAATCGATCACATTTTTTTTTTTTTTTGAAAATAAGCCTCACATCCCGAGTTAAAAATATTTCTCGATTTTCTTTTTATCAATGTATTGGTAAAATAATTACGGCTTACCTTCGGCTTTTTACGAAATCGATTTAGATTAGTATACTGTTACCAAAAAAGAAAATATATTATGCCCATATATACTTTTAACCAATTATTTATTTAATATTATGGTATAGAGGTGAAAAAAAATAATAATAACAGTGTTTGTGTAAAATAAACAATCTAAAATATTCGGTGATTTTGAAATTGTTTTCAATTTAATTGTTCCATCGTTTTCACGAACAAATTAAATTTTAATTTTTACGTTTCCATTACTGAAATGCCACAAATCACAATACCAGCTACCACATTAAATTCAATAATGTTTAATCTAATAATATATTAATTCAAGCGGAACGTTGAAACTATTTGTAGATTTACGGCCGACCAACCTACAAAAATATCTTTTGAACATATTTTATTTTTTTTATTGTTATTTTTTGACTAATATGAGAGGAACCAAAACAAATTATTTATCTCATGCCCATATAATACATACGTGTTTCGAATGCAAACGCAAAATTTCAATGTTTTTCCCCGTCTTCTAAATTCATCAACGAAACATTTTTTTCCATGGGTTTAAAGATAAAATATTCAGAATCCAAAAAAAAAAAAAACATATCTCAAAACTTCAATTTATTTCACAAAATCATATTATTTAGATAGGTAGCTAATATATTATTATATATACGTATATATTTGATGTACAAATATAAAGAAATGGAATATTGTTTTGAGTCAACCCCGCGAGATGGAAATAATAAATTAAAATTGGATATCTGCTGAGTTCCATATAATGTATAATGAAAAAAGAACGAAATGACGCTGAATGTAGGTTGGGACCTAGATTGCATTATGTTGTATATGTATAATATATACTATGTCGAGCTGGTGTTTTCATCCGTAATTCCTACTTGCCCCGGGCAGTCATCTTAAGACTAATTTTCGTTTGCAGTGCACGCGTGTATATATATATATATATTACTCCGGCGCTGCTGAAATAGCCAATACGTTTCTGCGCTTATTTAACTCCGTCTGTGCCGTCGTCACATTATATTATAATGTATTCTATATTGTCACCGTTCCACGTGTAAAATAAAACTTATTTCATTCCAAATGGCGAAACACCGGCGGCACTAAAATCCGTTGCGTTTCAGCCCCCGTTGCCGCCGCCGCCACCGCTACTTGTCAAGTCTACAATAGCTTTTTATTATTCACTCACCGCCCATCATCACCACTGCAGGTGTATAAGTGACAATTGTTTGGTAGGTACACAAATAAAATTTTAAAATATTCTCTTAATGTTGTGTGTACACGCTATATACGCGACTTTACTCCGCCGCCACGGCAGATGATATTCGGTTTTATTTGCATAGCGCATCGCTGAACGGACGCGAGTCACGGGGTGGAATGCGATTATAAAATTGTCAACACTCGCTAATACTATTGCGATTTCTGTTTTTTGTTACAAAGTATACCGCGTGTATACGTATATGACATATTTAGTACTTGGTCTCCAGTGTGTTTAGTATATAATATACTTAGTAACAAAACACAGAAATCGCAATATAATTAGTGAGTGTTATATGTGTATATAATACATACATACACAATTATATAATATAGGTTTTACCAAATTGTATTGTGCTCTTAATAAAGTACATTTTAAATGTTAGTTTGTGTTTTATTAGTTAGGTATACTCTAGCAAACCGGTAGGGACCCGATTCACCGAATAAGCAATATATAATATTATACACATAATGTAAACAGGATGAATTGTCTATAGATTCTAGATTTTAGTCTCTATAACGATCACCCCTGTTTTTCTATTAATAATGAATTTCTAGGAGTAAGTTTCTTTTCTTTTTAAAATGAAAATCACATTTTTTCTAAGTAATTTTTAATTAGACGTCTTTTTTGAACATTTTCGTTAGCTTAAATTGAATTTTGAATGATCACTAAGTTATTGTTTATTAATTATTACAATGTAATACTGATGACTTAAAGTTATTTTATAAAAGTTAAAGAACTCAAAAACTATACTTAAACATTTTGATTTTAATTTAGATATATATATAAATTCAAATAAACCATCTGATTAACATTTTACAAACGTTAAGTGTGATTTCCATAAGGAATAAAAGAATTATTCCTGTATTATCGCTAGACACTTTTTTTTTATAATATACATAATATCTAAAAATTGAAAATATGGTTCTTTAGTATACTTAAGTGTTTCAAAATCAGAATTTGAATATATTTATCAGAAAAATTAAAAGTACTTGATGAAGGTTAGGTATAGTATTTACTTAATGTATTTACATTTTTAGAACCTATTATAGGTACTTGTATATATTTAAAAGGTTCATCTATATGTTTAATGTGTCAAATTTAGCTTACACTCATTCAGCTACTTAAACTGTTAAGTAGAAACCTATGGAACCACCAACACACCGCTACGCTATGGATTTTTGAGCGATAAAAGAAATTCTTGATACTCGGCACTGTGCCGGAAACAAAATTGACCATTATTCGAGATTACATCGCAAGCTGTTTACCACATAGTCACTAACGTGCACTCGTGAAGTGAATTTTCCGCAATGTGTGATAATAGTTTATAATAGTAATAATAACTGTGATAATAATTCGCGACCAGATACGTTACAGTAAGTATATAGTATACGTATATATAACAAGTATAATACGATTTTCGTTTCTAGAATACCAAAATACAAAAAAAAAAAAAACCATCAAATGTATATTATTATAACGAGAAAAGGGACTCGCATAACCGACGACAATTACCCTCTGTACCTACTTTATACTGTATACTCGTCGGCGACAAGGCAAATTTCAAGCCACTCTGATATTGATGAGCTTATTAGCGTGCTAGGTATCTACTGTATATACCTATATATTATATATATACAGAAACCGCAGTTCTCAGCTCGAAGACAACACTTTACCAAGGTAATAGTGTTTTTGTAATAATAATAATAATAATAATAATAAGATTGGAATACGGATGTGCAGTGGACGTAAAAAGAACGAGCGGAACATGTTCTTTATAAAAAGAACACCACGTAATTTCACATTATATATAACGAACACTTAATAATAATTATTATTTTAGTTTAAAAACATCGTACGACAGTGGCACTTTACGTAGCTTATGCAATATAGTATAAAGATGGTAAACAGCTAGATATCTTTAGAAACGAGGCCACGTTCATTATGCACCACAGTGTTTAGGTACAATCTTAACCTAAGTCACTTTCGTATTTTGAAGTTTTAGACTCAGTTGTATATACACGAACAAAATTTACAGCATAATATCTATGAATAACTGTATAATATATAGTTTAAATAAGTATAAAACTAACATTTTTAGTGATTTGATAAATTTAACGTCAATGCAATATAATATAATGATGACGGGTTATGTGCAGCTTGGACTGAGAAGGTTTTTGGTTGGTCTTGCATTAAAAATAGGATTTTTCTTCTCTTTTTTATTTTAATGAGACGTTATTTTATTTGATTTTTTAACTCTTGTCTAGAACGATCAAAAAATATAAGCAGAAACTCCGATTTTTTTCACCCTCGTCAAATCCATGACTTCAATCTCGGTGACACGCTGAGAGCTTTAAGATTTACCATCTAATTGGTTGTACCGTAAGATTTGCTGCTGAAAGCTGAATTTTCACTTCATCCTTATAATGTAGTAATGGAGTAGCTGATATAAAACAATAATAATAAAAAAAAAAAAATATATTTTTTATACTGTTTTCATTTGATATAATAAATCAGCCATTGAGTTTCTTTTTAAAGCTTACACATTTAGTTTTCGATTAAAAAGTTATAATATAGTATAATTCACTTTGTTTAATTATAAATTATAATGTATGCACTATTATATGTTTTTTTGTAACATAAAATACTTTTTATTCACTAACAAAAATTAAATTATAAAAATTATTTAAGTAATTTATAATTTGTATGCATTAAAGTATTCAATAAGAAATACATAAAAACATAATGCATGAATAGGGCTTGATTGAAATAAGTGTTGATACTATTTTTAATTATTTTTTTTTTTATTTCTACAATATATACGTATTTGTCTAGAACGATTAGACTTTATAATTATGAACGTATTTAGGTTTATATGTTAATGCAAGAAAAATATTTATCTATAGTAATAATATCAAATAATTTTTTTAATGAATAAATTAATTATTTAAAATATTAAAATATATATATTATATGGTACAATAATTAGTTGTTCACCGACTAAAACTTCATTTTATTATTTTACGTCACATTTTATTGACTATTTCATGAAATGTTTACTTAAATTTTAAGTGATTGCGCTTATTCGTTATATTATTCAGTTATTTTTCAAATTAAATCAAAACAATGAGTATTATAATAAAATTCATTATAGCAATCAAAATAAGCAATTGTACATTTGTTCGTATTTTACTACATACGTTCACATTATATCAAATGTTTCACTCATTTCATTCAACTTGTTTTTAATTAATTTAAGTCTATTTAGTTTAGATGAAATAATAATCCACACACATGCCAAACAACTTACAAACACAGATGCAAACATATACATCATGTTGGCCGTCAAGTTACACTCTTATTAATTGGTTTGAAAAAAAAATTAAATTAAACGCAGTAGGAACATACCATTATTAAAAAAATAAAAAATAAAAACTAAAATAATAAAATAAAATAATGTGCTTTTATCATTTAATGGTGCAAACATAATATATTATTTACTACCTCACTTCATGATAAAATTATAATTGTTCAGTTTAAATTGGATTACAAATAATGCATTTTATGAAATTTAAATTATTTTACAATACTTTTAGAAGACTAATTTGGGATTACGTTTTACAACAATATGATTTTTTGATAATTCTCTTTAGACATAGTCAGAAAAAGCAAAGTATAAAATAATAGTGTTTGTACTCTAAAGAGAGAGAGAGAGAAAGAAACGAGAGTCATAACATCGTTATTATTATAGTAATAATATATATATATATATTTTTTTACTAAATCTATTTTCATTATTTCAAGACAAACGGTTTTTTTTTACCCAATAATGTGTTAAGCAACCTTTTTTTAATTAATTTAATAGGTGTACATTGTTTTTTAGTTTATAACAAACAAAAGTGAACCAAAAAATGTGTTGCCATGACAGTATCAAGGTACTTTTTTTATCAAGCATTTACAGTATTCTAAATATTATATATATGTGTGAGTGTGACCCAATACGCTAGCTATATTATAAATATTCAAATAATCGTTTTTTTTTTTTTTTTTTGTTACCGACCGTATAAAATCAAAATATTACACCATTCGAGCACATAAACTCAGCTGTTATCTAGTGTACCAATTATTTAAAATTCCGTTGTTTTTTACTGCTCTCGTTTTCATTACCTACTCAACACAAACGAGATGACTACTACTACACTACGCGTGTTATTGTTTTTAGTACTTAAAGGATATTCGTTCATCCATCCGTGCACATCGGTATGTGTTACTGTCGCTGCGACAATATACCATCGACGCGGTTATTGTTCACAGCACATGGTAATAATATAATGTCGTTTATTGTGGTGGTTGTGGCGATGACGGTAGCGCCATGTAATTCACTCGTGCTCGAATCCTTCTGTCTCGTTGCAATTATCAATAGTGGTGGAGTTTTTTTTTCCGACCACTACAGCACACATAGCATAACATAAAATACACACAAACCACTTAAGGAATATTATTAAATTAGACACCAACGAGATTTGCATTTATTATGCGCTTCCCCGTTTTTGTTCAAAAGCCACGCGAACGACTAGAGGGGACCGCGTAAAACTGGCACCGCCGCCGTCACACAGCGTATATACTATCACTTTGTGATACACACATAAATACTGTTGTATACATATCATAGACATTCGTGTGTTTGTGTGTATATTTATATACGTATTATATACATGCGCGTATACTGGTAGTGCCTATCATCCTTCTCGTTTGGAATGAAAAAGGGAAAATGTACGAGGATATTATTATCGGGCTCGGCGTATTGTCTGCATCGCGACTAAAGCGCTCAGTGTCACAATACGAATGAACGTCTATCTGGTTTTTATTTCCCGAAACGGAAGTGTTTTCCATCTGGAAAATGACTCTGAAGGGAACTGTTACGTTGCCGTCATTGCTGACTACAACGACGATTGCATATGTGCTCGCGTCAGATGTGTTCTCATTCTTCCTCAAACCTCCTTCCGCCGACTGCTAACTCTACCACCCCTCCCCCTTATCAACGTACGCCAACACATAAGAATCCCACTACAACCTTTCAGTGTGTCCTGTTTTAACGAATACGTCCACTTACAAAAAATATAAAGAGTTTAACAATGTCGACGTATTTTTTCGATCAGGTTTTTCTCTATATAGGTGCGTGGAGTAAAAATAATTTTCACGGAGAGACATTTTACCAATCATTATATGTTATTATACATTATCGCTTTTATACGTTCAAATATAATAATATTATTACACATTTTGTGAGATTGCTTAACACTAAGTAAATAAATTATTGTTTTGAAACAAATCACCGAAACCGTAACCGAAGGTTTATATTGGGTTCGTGTTCATCTGCCTTTCGTTTATTTGACTTTGGTCAGATCAAGACAGTAATTCAATTTCGAAACTAACCGATGCATGTTTCAAACACGGTAGATTTGTCTACTAATTATTTGTTGTTTTTTATTTTTAGAAACTATTTGTAGACTAAGCGAATTTGTGGAAAATTACTGTATAACAGTTTACTATATACTATAGAATATAATTAGTTTTAAACGTGAAATCTTGTACACAAAAGTTTCTCAAAATTTGATAATATTGCTATGGTTTTTGAAATGCATTTTTGAATTTAATTCACAGCAATAATAAATCGTAATTGTATATTTATCATATAACTGATAAGAACTTAAAATATTCTATATTTTTAACGTGTACCTCTCTAAATGAACCATTTATAAATAACACAATAATTCAACATTTAACATGACGGTAATTCTTAAACAAAATAATAAAACTTAATTAGTTTTTTCCGTATGGACAGTTGTAATTGAATAATTCTAAATTAAAAAAAAAAAAAAAAATTGGCACTTGTGTTTTATATTATTCGTAAAATAAATATATAATACGACGACTGAATACAACGCGTCGACGCATGATATTATAATTTAATATAAACGCACTGTCAGCGGGTGACAAGTGCCTAAAGCTCGAGACGTTTTTTCACGTTTTTTTTTTTTTTTATACTGTCCAGTTGCCTACTTTACATCGTTATTACCTACCCTTTCAGGGATGAAATCATAATAAAACGCACCGCACCTTTACAACAAAAATCGTATCAACCGTGCACTGACGCGGACCACGAGCTAGATATGCTGCGCGTAGTTGTACAGCTTTTGTATGTAATGACATAACGAAATATTATGTGCTTCGGAGAAACAAGTGTGTTTTACAATAAAGCACATTATGACGGGCGTATTACACGATATAATAAATAATTATTGTAATAAACGACGATAATAATTAAATAGGCAGACGTAATTAACCGGCAGCGACGAGACCGCCGATGATCAATGTCTGACGGAAAATCTGTTTTCTCTGGCCGTCGTATGGGCTCGCCGCCGCAATAATAACAGCGAATTTCGGCATATCGACAGGTCGCGGCGGAGACGGGTTTGTGGGGGGGAGGTTATCTATTATAGCGAATATAATATAATAATAATAATATTATATAGAGACGATAATATCGTTGCTGGTAAAGTAAATCTATAATATTATTATATAGTGTTTCGACTAGCACACACGCATTATATGATATAACATTAATAATGTATATAGAGCTAACTGCCACGCGTATATAACACAATGTGTATATATATATAATACGTAATATCATAACTCCTCTGTGCGATCGGTGCGAAACACGTTTACGGGGCGGCGATGTCCTGGGGGTAGGGGATGACATTAATGCAATAACGGGGTAATCCGCACGCAGTGGCGACCGGTGTGCGACGGCCCGCGGTTTTATCCGCCGCCGCCGCGCGCGCACGGCAGATTAAACTGTCGGGTCGCCGGCCGTAACAGATTGCGCGTCCGACGGTCAACTGTGACACACACACGCGCGCTCACGAGTGGGGTTATGGGGTTGTTGTTTCTCGTGTGAGTATAATATTTATATACAGGATGATTCGCCGAGCGCGCTCACCAGCCCCTGCACCCCCCCCCTCCACCTCGATTTGATCATTTAATAAGGAATTTAATCAAATTTTACAATTTTTTTTATTTTTATATAATTTTTAAATTACCCCTACTATAAGCCACCACGCTTGAAATATTACGTTTTCAAATTCTCTTTTTTTGTACCACTTAAAGAGTTCCATGTGGTGATACAAACTTTGAAGTACCCTAAACACCCCATTTTTAAGCCCTTATAAAAAAGGTTAAACATAAAATACACCTACGTAATATTTCAGTGTAACGATTATTAAATTTGAATCAATTTTCATAAGTTTTAAATGTTTACAGATATATTAATCACTAAAATGTTCAGTAACATCGTTGACCTATTGTCCTTTCTAGTCTACTTAAAGTTGAATAGCTTAGAAACTATTTGTATGGTGTTTAAGTATATATTTAAAAAATCTATTTTTAATAACCATATATTATTATTGAAGACGGTGAATACGCTTGGTGAATCACTCTGTATATGTTATATATAATATATGGGCACCTCGCAGTAGAGAGATCACCCACATATGCGCCCAAAATAATATAATGTGTATAATAATAATACGTACATGATATTATGCACTTTGCATACGAGTCTAGGGTCATGGACAACAGTAAAACGGGTGGAGGATGCGAGAAATGGCCATGATAATAATAATAATAGTAATAGTAATGGCTTGGGGGCAGTACGGCGTCGGTGGCGAATCTTTGTCGTTCGCTTATATTGTGCTTATAACATCCGCAACAATAGCCATATACCGACGGTGTATCACTGCCGTTTGACGTTTATTAGCTTATCGTTATTACGTCGAGTCGTTGGTGTATAAAAATCAGAGACTGGGCCTGTTATTTTTTTAGTGTCTTAAACGTGCAAATGAAAGTATGTAGAAAAATGACGATTTACTATGTGTATAATAATACAGTCGTATCAAAGTGTAAAATTGTTGAAAAATTGTCCATTATATTGACTTAGTGAAAAGATCTGCAAAATCACGATGTAAAATGAGTGATCACATAATAATTTATTATGGTTCAATAACAAACTGATTTATTTAAACGTTCCAAAAATTTATAAATTACGTGGCAACTCGAAAATAAACGAGCGCAAACGTAGTGTAGCTAAATTATTTAACCAGAACGTTACAGTACCATAATTATTATTGAATTATAGAATCGCGTAATAAAATCAACGGACCTAAATATCCAATACTGCACAGATGCTGAAATGATTATTTAAGGGGGAAATTGAGACAACTTTACTGTAGTTGTACACGCAAGTCAAAAATAATGAATATTCACATATTTTAATGTGATATCATATAATACATGAGACAATATTATTTGGATGCGTTGTCAATAAAAAATAACAAGTGTTTTTGAATATAGTGTTACTTAAAGTTTATAAATGTTCTATTGCCGTTAACGATAGTGGATTGAGTTTTATTTTAATAATTGTAAATGCTAGTGGTACCCAATTAGAATTTAGCCACTTAAACTAACATAACCGAGACCTCCTTTTTTTGCATATGCTTATGGAAATTCCCCAGTTTCTGAAAATGTAAATGTTTCAATCTTGTTTCATCGTGAAAATCAAGAAAATATTATTTTTTTGGTTTATTTTAATTATACAAACATTGTTGTACTAATATAAATACACTTTTTTTAATCAATATAATTATAGAATATTATCTATTATTTTTTCTAAAACCATTACACATCCCATTATTCAGAAAATTGGCGATTTAACAGTTAAAATAAAATCATGTTACAATTAATAAAATAATAAGAGACAGAGAACAAAGTTTATACCAACTAAATTTCCCTAATTTACGATTTCACAAAAATGTATAGGTCGAGTCTCTCGGCTCTCACAGAAACTATTTTGATTATATGGTCGAAAAGTTTTAATACCACAGTGTTTTGGACAATTTCTCTATTACTGTAATTATAATTATATACTTGAATTTTTATTTGTAATTATAATATTTTTCGGGTCAGTTGACAAAGTTGTTATCGAACTCTGTATAAGTACAGATAGGCAATTTTCGAACCGAAGATTGGTAATGCATTTTGCCGCTAGAACAATTTCCGAACTTAGGTAATTTGGAGTACACAAAGAGGATGACCAAAACTTAAATACAACATTTAGGGTTCATATATTAATGTTACCCATATTTGATGGATTTAGTGTGCATCACTGATTTATCTAAATTTCATAATAATTCAGCGTATCTGTGCGTTATGATGTCGCATGTACCACTTTATTACTATATACCTATACTCTATTCAGAATAACCTTGCCCACTCGACCGATAAAAAATCGTCTAGTTCATCAATGTTTGTATGTTTTTGTATGTTTTTGTATGTTTTGTATGTTTTGTATGTTAGCTAACGACCAATCACAGTGCACCTTACTCTCCCAGGAGGGGTGTGGGATTGGACGACTGCCTGCAGTTCAGTTGTATTCGCGAAAGTGGGCAAGGTTATTCTGAACAGAGTATAGGTATATATCACTTTGTTATTGCACTTCCGGCTGATATTGTTACACATCACTTCATCAGCGTTTTCATTAACGAAACTTTAAATCATTGGTTAGTCTACAAACAACGCGGTAGTCTTTTCCTCGTAGGTACTCTAGTTTATATTAAAACAATATTGTAATATTACGTGTCATGTAACTACGAAATTTTAAAATATAATATGATAGTATCTCGCGAATTACAAAGTCCTTTTTAGATTATAGTTTAGCCTGGCCCGACGTATAATGGTTGGTGAGGTGTGATCCGTCATATTGACTCTATACACACGCGGATCATTCAAATTTAGCTTAAAAAGGTCGTACATAGGATTCTATAATGCAATTCGCGTTAGTTGTTTTAACGCTAGTGGACTATTTTATTTACCTACTATCTAGCGAGGCATTATAACTCCATACTATCGAGCAATATCAAATAATTGCGTTATCGAGTAATTGCGTTATTGTTGTTTGCGATTTGTATAAATTATATTAGCATGATAATAATGTTCGGGTAGATTACACATACAGTATTTGTTGATTCACGAAAATCGAGAACATTGGTGATGAGGAACAGTGTAATATAAAAATCTGTATTAATGTGTAGATATACGTCTAATCGATCGAAATCGTGGTAAATCAAAAAACTAAGGATTAACGTAGCGGAACACAAAAAACTGATACACAAAATATAATATATACTTAGGATATACAAGCGTCCTTAAGATTTCCGTGAAGCTCACGGAGCAAAAATAACTGCAAGGCCCGGTATGAAGACAGCTACAAAGTCTGACATGACAAACATATTTTAAATACATGCTTTTTTGTATTCAAATTAGATGATAAAAAATTAATGAACTTCAGAAGAATCGCGTAGTCTTTGAATGAAACCGAAAAAGTCATAGCAGCTGTTACGGACGATGTCATATCTCCAAGAGTAAATCAAGACTATACGAGTAGTGTCCGGAACAAAAATAAAAAAGCTCTTGGGTTTCTTGAAAGTATCACTGCACATCATGGTTTTGTTTGTCTTATCTGATCTTTCATATTATTAAAGTTTACTTGATCACGTTAGTTATTTACTTATTACATAAATGTTTTAATATATATATATATACATGTATATTTTTTCCATTTCATTTCTAAGAGACGCTTTCGTTGTTTCTATATGAAACTTTCAATTTTAAATACTCAAAATAATCAGAACGACTAAAAAGTTACGTACCTACCTACTCGTATATATATTATTATTTTATAAATATGACATTAATAATAACCGATTGGCGGCGAACACTGAATATTTACGATTGACGAACAGCCACTGCTTACACTAATCGAATCCCACAGTTTCCTCGTTGTACTTGAAATATTATCTGATAACAGTCGTATAGAATATACATGTCTGTTACATAGTTATGTGTTAATTTATATTATCGCTGTGCTCCTACACGCTAATACGTTGTGAGCTCGTTTCGGTATAGTGTATAAGTATAATAATAATATTATTAATAATTGTAATATATACGTATATTGTCGGGGGAGGAACTCTGTAAAGCCGAGGCAGTGTTTGAAACCGCGATAGCGCATATTTACATTGATAAAGTATAGCGAATACGCCATTGTTGTCGGTGCCGAGGGATAGAAAGAGATAGATAGAGAGAGCCGCACAGTTAATCCTCTCGTACGCACGGTTAAACTTATTTAATTTGCATTCCGAATTTACACAAAACGAAAACAGAATATTATACACCGAGTACAATAATAGTTAATAATATGTCCGGGTGTTCATTATTATTATTTTTGATATCATCGTTACGCGATCGATTTTGTTTGCGGAGTTTGAGAAGAAAGAAAACCGCGTGCGCCGTCGACTATTAGCGGTAAACGCGCTGTAAGTCGTATATACCTAACAATAAATAATATAATATCGTGATCGCGGTATTGGAAATAGTAGTAAAAAAAAAAATTCAAAAATCTCAAAAATCTCGAAAATTCTTCGAACGGGTTAAGACGTCTTATAGTGCGCTTTGTGTTGTTTAACACAAGCTGCAAAGTCATCGCCACAGCGTCTGTGCCGCGCCACTACGCGTCGCACAGTGTACATACTAATTTTCCAAAGACGCGAACGCTATATTTGTTCGACATTTTTATTTGTAGACATACCGTTTTCAGCAGCAATTCCACGGTTATATGACTTATGAATATATTACCAAGACGCTCGCCGACGACGCCGCCGAGCGCACGTATTAAATAAACGCAAATATTATTTTATTCGGCACCAGGCGAATCCTCCTGCCAACTTTACTTTACGCTTCGCGGTTTTCGCACGCATCGCGCGATCCAGCGCGTCTTAAAACGTCGGGGTGTCTATCGACCGCCCGCTACAATACGCACAGCCGCGATACTATAATTTAACGCGTGTAATATCATATCGTACACGTCATGATACATATCACGTTATATTATCATGTGTGTGTGCATACTAGAAATACTAGAAATATATTATTCTACACCAGACGCGCGTCGGAAAAGTTGCGAAAAATATTTGATCGATTTACGCCCGGCGGACGCGATACACGCGTATTTGTATACGCATTATAATAAACGTGCAGCGTGCGCGTGTGTGTGAGAGAGACCCATAATACAACATAATATTATACCTTTACATTATAATACTCGTATACGACCCTGCTGCAGTACCCGCGTATTATGTGGGCCGAACCGCGTGAGGGCGCGGCGGCGTCCTGCCAGGCAGAGGACAAGGAACGGAAACCGCGACAAACGCAAAGTCTGCGGTGAGGGTTGGCTGTGGACTTTGCTGGAAAATGCGCGCGAATGTCATATAATATTATAATGTCATTGTATATATTTTGGCATTAACGACCCGGCGGCTTGCGTTTGATGAGTAGGTAAACAAAATCGGCGTGCACCGTGGTAATTTCGTTACACACACACACATACACACACACACACACACACGTGTATAATACATATACACGATCAAACGCGCGTAATGATATATCTGTGCCCGTCGTCGTAAATTATCGTGATTTGCAAACACAAACACGCGCACACACATCCGCATATACACTACTGCTGTGTGCACTCCTCGTCGTCGCGTCGTCCACGCCATCGAAATCTTAAAGACTGTGACGCGGCGCGAACGAACGCTGACAGTCGTGATGGCGGCGGCGGCGGAGGTGAAAGAACGGTGTGTGCATTATATATTATAGTATAGTGGTGGTGGCGGAAGTCGGGTTGAAGGGCGTAGACTTTGGATTATCATTTCGCGCGAATTCTCTGCGTCAGCGGTGGCGAACAGTGTTCGCGGGGCGGCGGTGATGCTAATGGTAAAAAATTAGGCTCCGCGACAGAGACGGGGAAAAAAAAAACCACCACCTAACCGGGTGACGTGTCGACACCGAACGTACATAACGAGGAATAATGACGACAGTGTGTAAGGATGTGTGTGTGTGTGTGTGTCGCAATAATATTATTATTATCATCATCATCATCATCGCCGCGCTCCTCGCACTGTCTCGGTGCGAGGTCGATTTATAATAGATAATATTATGGTTTTCCCGTCGTTCGTGTACAGACATAATTTACCATGCATATACGCGCAGTCTTACGATATTAAAATGATATATTGCAGCACATATATTTATAATATACGTAAAAAGTTATCGTGACGACATATCGGTGACGTACGGTCGGTGAAGTGGGTAAGGGCTGCAGTCAACCACGATATTATATAAAGAGCGTTTAAATTTTTTCCTTACCTGTTCGAAATATGCTCCTCGAAAAGAGCGAAGAAATTGGACATTTGCAGTAAATGTATATATGCGTATAATGTATAGGCTACTCGCGATTATAATATATACTTATATGTACAATGTCCGATATATTATTATATTACGCACGGCTCTATGCGTATGTGTACCTACCTGTGCACTACGACTACTTTTCGTTTCAAATTATTATAGAATCTGTAGTACCCATACAAAATAATATAATATAGGTAAGTGCACTAGCAATATGTCATTGCGCTCCGATAATCGGACAAAAAAAAAAAAGGTCCGAAAAGGGTCATGCCTTTATCCTTTGCATCTCGGTAAACCTTAACCAACTATTTTTTTTTTTTATTCGTATCCTATCGATTATTCAATTCCTGATTTTTCAGAAATAGATTGACATTTTGAACAAACAATAATTTATGCCGATACATTTAAAATAATTACCCTTTCACGTTTTTCAATGTAATCTTTTCGATTCGTTGTACACCCGCCCATTGTTAAATTATTATCACCGACAGTGTAACCGATTTGGTTTGTCCGCATACAGATTATTACCACCTACCTCGTTCCGAGATGGCACAAATAGATACTACATAGCCACACACTACGCGTAACTATATTATTATAATAGTGTTGGGATCTAGTCTACGGTGTTAGTGAGTGAAAATCGTATACACTTTACATCATATATAGAGGTATATATTATATAAAACAATAGCGTGAGCTCCCGGGCGAGATAAGAATACCTTACGTGTAAATCGTACCGCAAATAACCGCCAACCCCGTGCGATTTGTCCGTACGGGGAAAACCTTCGATGCAGTAGAAAGAGGATTGTTTTTTGTTTCTTTCTAACCCGTTATTGTTATATCTCACCCGCGGGCGCGGATAGATTTCCCCGACGAGTCGACGGAGTTTTTCGATCGAAACAGTCCGCGCAAACGATTTATCGTACATAAAATATATGTATAATAATGTACAATAATACTCAGCGGTGTCCACGGACCACGAGTGTTGTGTGAAAAAATCTCTACTATTAAAAATATCGTTTTTTTGGATTATTGATAATTGTCGTCGAGTCCTTCTAGCGCTTAATGTAAACGAGAATTTTTTTTTTACATCGACGTCATCGTTCGATTACTTTTCACGCAATATCATAATGTTATAATGATTTTTTTTTTTTACGCGTTTTGGAGCTTACGTATCACCCTGATCGGCACCCCGCGTATACGTGTGTGATATTATTATCACTATTATTATTATAACTATTATATAGAGTATTGCGATGGGTAGTGGGACGGAGGAGGAGGTCGCCACTTACCCGCCGGTGGGTCCTATATTATATACCAGGAAAAGGTTATACAAGTGCGCGAGCGGAAGGATCGGAGGCGGCAGCGGCAGCAGTTGACGTATCGCCGCCACTCCTTGCAGAGCCCATATTATACCGCCGCCACCGCCACTGATATACAGCTATGTATATCCTCGCGTCGAGGGAGCACCTAACCGGGTTTTAACGGTTTATCCCCGAGCCGCCGTACAAAAGGTTTTCTCCTCTCACCGCCCCGGGTTCCACCACCCCAAAACGCCGACGATCCATTACCGTCGTCGTCGTCGCAGTAACCCTCTCGACGGACTTGTATATAATAAATATATATATATACTGCACGCAATGCCGGCAGTGGACGTGACTTTTCTACCTAGCCGTAAATGTATATATATATATATTTCCCCGCCCACCGTAAAACACTCTCGTGCGATGGACGATAGTTGGCTTGGCGAGCGATTTTGTAACGTCAACGATATAACGAGCCAACCTCCCGCCACCGTTACTCGACACACTCATGATACTCCACGCCGCGTGTCCTGGCTGAATCGTTGCTGAGAACGCGTAGGTCACTCAAACGACGTTTAATTTTTTTTTTTTAATTTTTTTTTTCACTTCAAACACAACTCAACTCCTCCTCCGACACAGTCTTTTATGCACACTGTGGTACCATGGTGTGTACATGTGCGTGTGTGTAGTATAAAGCGGATTCGTGGTGTTTCGAATTACAGTTAATTAATAGACGAGTGGTACACGTAAGATGAGTAGTTCGGTATGTAGATGGTACTCGACGACTCGGCCAGAGTTGTTCGTGACGCTCGCAAAATGGAGGAAAAAAATAATAATGAAAATCATCTTGACGTACAATTTCGTCGAGGCTACTCAACTGTGCAATACTGCAATATATATATGTATATATATATAATATAGGTACTTGTGAGTAAAACTGCCGTCGAACGCGCCACCATGTCGTCCAGAAAACGTGCCAATTACTAAGGACAACGACGACAACGACGTTTAAATCCATATTTCAAACAAGTTAGTCGGCACCACAATATAAGTGGTATCTACATCGCTCGGGTTTGTAAAAGTTTGGTCCATTGGGACAACGAAGAAATGGACTGACGAAATTAGATAAATATTAAAGTTTATTAGTAACAGCGTATACCTATTAGTATATTAAGTATTTAAATTGTATACAGTTGAAATAAAATTAGTTTTAGATTAAAAATAAATAAACTATGTACATAATATAGTATACGTTATATATTTTATAATAACAATTTGGTTTCTTTTGTCCTACATTAACCTAAATAATTCTAAAAATAAATGTATAAATTAATGACCGTAATATCGTTCTATACACTCATCTCCTGCTAAATGTTTACACCATAATTGATGTTTGTAATTTACAAAAGCAAAATTCAGGAGCCACTTATTTATCTCATCTAGTATTTTTTCTAGCAAATTATATTTCACTTAAAATTTAAAGCGATATAAAATATAGCTGCGTCCCAATAAGTTACCGATAAATATTTTCGAAAAAGACAAAATTCAATCTAAAAACATTATCAAATGTAAAATAAAAAACGTATTTCCTATCATTTAAAATAAGTTTGAATTGGAAAATATTATGTGAAATTTACAAATAGATACGGAAATACAGCAGAACTATTATAGGTTAAAAACCAAAAAAACCTAATATAAAAAGACAAACGAACAAATTAAAAAAAATAATTATTATTATTTTATAATATTCATAAAGAATAACTGTTACCTCAATAAAGTAAAACTTAAAAAAAAAATGTGGGTGTATAATAATATCAGCTAAGAAAAAAAATGATAATCTGGTAAAATTTTGGAATCAAATCTGATACACCTTAGATTAAGATTAATATGTACAATCGTAAAATATATTATACATTATTCGATTTGATGATAATTTAATTTTACAATATATTGTATACACTTACGTTTCTCATCACTCATCCTCCGCACAAAACCGTTTACACAACCTAGGTATGTAGCTCGCTTTAAGTACAGTTATAAGTTTTCATTAGGATCATCTATAATATGCGCGTGGTGGTCACAAGGCTTGTAGGAAGTACAACAACAACAATGCACCAACTTTGTATGTCATAAAGGTACTAGAAACGGATGGTAGGTATGTATAAAATATTACATTATTGCGTTGGTGTTCGGTTATAATATTACTGCCGTTGTACCCGTGACGTGACGACGTTTACAAAAATGAAGTATTCATGTCTCGGAACAAGTGTCGTGTACCGGTTATAGTTTGAGTCGGTGACAAACGTTAGCAAAAGTTTAACAAGGAAACGTTGGTCATGTTTTAGTGTGTAGACAAGAGACTGGGTAACCTAGGGGTTACCGTTCCACTGTAGATGTTCACATTATTACTATCAACTATTATGAAACTATTAATTTAAAGTTGGCATCGTGATTAACTGGTAGATATCTAACGGTTGAATGAAATAATACTAAATTTAAAAATAGAAAATGGCTCAAAATTCCAGCTCGAGTTTACTGTGGGGCGTCGGCTGGGCACATGAACTGCGTTTTTAATTTATTGTTGTTCAAATCCACCCCGAGTGAAATCTCAGGAATTTCAACTCATATAATCGTGTGTAATACATTTATAATATACGTATTATAATGTTGTTAGGTTCACCTATCTATATTTACCATCATGTAAAATTGTGTATTGCCGTAATTTATATTATATAGTGAAGATTATATTTTATATGCATATAATGCAAAGAAAAATAATTTCAATTAATTTTCGAGACGCACAAAAAATGCCGTTAATAAAGCACCGTGTCTTGGAATAAAATGCACACAAACCGTAGTATATAATTTATTATATTATGACAAGCGTATTTCAGATGATGGGTCCATGACGAGATTCGTTTTTGTGGTGCGGTGGGTTCGACGATCACAATATATCGAATCGGTGTGAATAATAAAAAAATATATATATAATAAAAAAAAACCGCTTTTCCCTTCGCACAGTATCGTTAGAGTGTATATTTTAAAATGGCGTGCGAGCATAGATAAAAAAAATATATATGTTTATATATAAAGTAATTTATATACTGTCGTTGTGGTGCGAGCGATGTGTATGTATATGTGTACAACTGTGCGTTATACAATATCGCCATTTACATAAATCGAACTACGGTAATACGAGCTGCGTGCCGTTGCTAAATCGGCCAAGAAAATGACGGTCGGTGTGTGGATGAAAAGCTATCTGATAAATTGTGGTTTCTAAATCGTTTCACGCGAGTTCGTTTCGACACGACGATAATATAACGTTTCTGTTTATTCCGAGTTCCAATCAAATATATTAATGTCCGAGCCAAGGTTAGGAAAACATATTGCATGTATATATACAGATATATATATAGTAATTTAAAACAGAAAAAAATAGCAAACAGAGTGGCGGGTTAAGTGTGCCGGAAATCGTTAATGAACGTTGCGGGAAATGACTTGTCCGCAAAAATAATGCGATTGAATTTTTTTTTCTTTCTGATAAATTATTGACCCGCTAAATTAATCTCCTGCAGCGTTACTCAAAACGATGAGACGGTGTAAATGTTAAATGTATTACTAAAATAAAAATACTTTTGTTCAATCAACACATGTGCAAAAATCACTTATATTACCTATTATAGTATATATTATTATCTATGTTATCTACATGGTGATTTGCCAATCACGAACATCCCATTATTAATGAATTTATTCAAATTGTAATTTTTTAAACTTATAATTTGACTTTACTAAAATTCCATAATTTAAGAAGTTTACATTCATCATATCACTTAAGTGTTCCATGACAATAACGACTATGCACATTATTATTTACTATTTGTATAACATTATAATGTTATGTGCATAATTGTATGTTTTTATTCATTTCAACCTTCGCACTCGTGTATTCGTGTAGAATGTAAAATCGATAACATATTCTTGATGTTTATAAAAAAAAGGTAAAAAGGCTAACAAAATACGAACATATGTCACCCATAAGCTAAACTTGTTATCGAGCAGTAAATATATATATATATATATATATTACATGTATATCACATAATATTATGTTAACGTTAATACTTTCCAAGTCAAAAAACAATCACAAAAGAACGAATCCGAATATTACAATGAAAGGTTTTTTGTTTAAAATAATATTTACGCATTATAGTAAATTGTTATTCTTAATGTATTTTGTGATACACACTAAAATAATAATAACACATTACTAATATCATAATCTTTGGCTGGCGCGTAGTATATGCAATTTCGGTACATAGGCGTGTAGTTCGCTCTCGACTGTAAACGTTGGCTCTGGAATTTTTTTTTACCAGCACGATAACTCTTATAACAAATAATATTTTGTAACACGCGATGGCGTGTTCCGTAGGAAAACATACGGTGGTCGCACAATCATCAGATCGTAACTTGGTAAAATAATGAACGTTTCATAATAGTCCGAGGATCTATTATTATTGCACAAGAAAAACACACATCATTTGCACAACGTATATAATGTAATCAATTTAAATTCTACACTCTAACAACACTCAAATACTTATCCACATAACGTGTTGTACGTTCCGGACAAACATTAGTAGTTATATCATATTATGTGACAGTAAACATCGTACAATGCGTTTATATAATATATTTCATACCTAGTTGCGATAATATTTTTATAAAGGTGAAAAAAAGGGTTAATGTACATTGTACATTTATTATTTTTCATATTTCTCTCGTCGAGTTATGTATTATCAATAATATTTATGTACATTTATATGTGATAACAATAGAAGCATATAATTTACAGTTTACGGTAAAATACAATATATTATATCTAATCGCTATAACATAATTTAAATCTATTCAAATTTAATAGTTTGTGAACATTTTCTAAGTAACAAGAAATTAACTAAATATTATATATTATTATTGTTTATTATTTAAAATAGAGAGATAAAATCCAATATATATTCGAAACCAATTAATAATCCTCAATACATATAGTAATATGGCTAAATATTTCAGAAATTACACATCTAAATACAAATTTAAATACATTTTCAAAAAAAATAATGATCTCCAACGCAATTTACAGCAAAAATGAGAGTATCTCATTTTAAAGGATTGAGTTTATTCAGGAGTTGGAACACTTTTTAAACGTCATTAAAAGCTAAGTATGGTTTTTAAACTTGAAAAAAAAATCAAAATTTAAATAAATGCATAATTAATGAATGGAATGGGGATGAGCATACTTGGTGAATCAACCTACTGTATATTTTCAATATATTTTATATTTATCTTTTTACTAAGTACGGACAACGAAAAGTTTGCCAAATATATATTTTATACCTATTTAAAAACGACTCTGAGGAAGAGATTATATTGTTACTTATGAAACCAGCCTATTCTTGAAGGCTTAAACTGTGATGGTTAATCCTTCCAAATCACATGTATGTATATACTTTTTCCATCAACTGTGTGTAGAAATTTCGTGCGTTTGACTACCTCACGAGAGTATTTGATTTTTTCTACGATAAAAATCACGTCAAAAAAGATATAATAAGAAAAAAACCATCAATATATTATCATTACCCATAAAATTAGTTTCAGTAAATTTTAAAAACATATTATTTACCTAATAATTAATATGAATAAAAAAAAATAATAATATTGCTAATCATAAAAATATTGATTACATATTAATATACTAAGTACAGTTAGTTAATTATATTTTATTTTTGTTATAACTCCAGAATAATCATAAATGTTGTCTATGTATTATGTATTAGATAAAGGTTTTATGTTACTTCATAAAAGAGAATAAGCTCAGTTAAGATTTGTTTCACATAATTCTTGCTTATACAAAATGCATTTTCATCTTTTTGCATGCATATGGTTTTCAGAAAATACACTCTAATGATGTACGCTATGGAATACAGAATAATAATTTTTTCAAATGTTTTTGTTAAATCATATTTTAATAGTTTGAAGAAAACAAATATGAAACAGTAGTTCATAACAATAAATTGTTATAATTATAAAAAAAAAATTGTGGATTAATTTTATTTTAAGTATTTATGATAAATTTAAAATTTCATAAATATACTATTATTATTATAACTGTATATTGTTGTTATGATTATACTAATTATATTTAATTCTATCAAAAATAAATGGTTTTTAGACAATCTGGTGATAATGATTATTCTTCGGGTTTTTGATACGATGAATATACAATTTAAATCTATTATGTAATACAAATATTAAAAATGCAATTATACATTATAGTGTACAGTTTAAATACAATATTACGCATAATTGCCAACCTAAACACTCTATAAATATTTAAAAAAAAATTAATAATTAGACGTAATCTCACTTTTCGAAATTTAAAGTTTAAATTTTATAATTTTAAGAAACTATTTTGTCAATTGTGTTTCATATTTCATAATTTTTCCAGCGCATTTAATCGGCAACACTGATCACCACGATAGAAATACAAATACTACAGATCTGATGGTATATTCGGCACGCACGGTATGTCAAGTGCTTGGTAGTCGTTATGTGGTTCGATTTGACAATTACGGTTACCCAATATATAAGTACTCACATCAAAGCCTTATTGCGTATTATAATATAGTATGAAGCTAATAAAGTGATAGGGATGGAAGACAACTTAAAATAACGAAATAGATTGTTATAACAAAATTTCCATTACGCCAATCGACGAAATGTAATATGTAGTTTCTCGCAAAATCACCATCTTTCTTTTCGTATATTACCTATATTGTAAGTTATTACTGTATCTGTCAGGATAAAATACCATTGCTTTATACAAACGATATTCATGGTTCTACCATCATTTGTTTGTTAAATGTAGGTTACGATAATGACAACCATTTATGTATATTCAATGTTTTATGGAGGAAAACATCAAACTGAAATGAAAAAATTATGAATTTTGCTTAACTTAGCTTCAACATTGCGGAAAGTCCAACAACTGTTTCTTAAATTAATAAATTTAAAAACAAATAATTATGATATAAAAATAGATACATACCTACTTTACTCTATAATAATTTGATTTTCAGACCACTGATATCGGTAATAAAAAATTATTAAAAGCCAATTTTGTACACAACGAACAAAAGAACATTTCACTTATTTAATTTCATAGACTACTACAACTGTATTATTATTATCTTTACATTTTTTTTTATCCTTGGCAGCTTTGTTATATTATTGTAATGCATATTTGTCTTATCATTCTCTACGCGTGTGTGTATTATTGTGCATGAATAAATATTTTCCTTTTTATAATTTTTTTAAGAAGACCAGTAAAAAACCCCGTTGACAAAATGTCAACCTTACGTAGAAGTATGCACATTGGAAATTGAACATAGATTGTATTCAAAGAAATCGTCTTTCGAATTTCCCTGTAGTAAAATCACAAAAATTCGCTTCAAAATGTATGTTTGAACCTGCAATATAAATATAATATAATATATATATATATATATCTATATACACACTTTGCAGTTCGCACATCATTCGTATGTTATATTGAACACATCCGTTTCGAACAAAATATCGATCAAATGTACGGATGAACCGGAAACACGTTTTTCGTCCATCATAATATTATTACTACGGTTATCGCGTTGAGTAGGCATATTGAAAATATTATATACGTTATACTGCGTCGCGGCGAGTATGGCGATTATCCTGCAATAGGCTCTGTAAAAATACATCCGCACGATCGTGGTCCGTCCGACACTGTAGTTGTTCGTCTTAAGTCACAATTAAATCGATTTCGTTTTTCCCATCCACTCGGACGACCGCTGGATCTACAGCGTCGTACTCGGATTTTGGGTCAGGTGTACCCGAAAATAACAAAAAAGTACTGTGCAAAAGTTAATCATTCCGAACGTAACGTTCGCGTTTCGCATCAAATCACGCGATTAACGCACTGCACGCGCGATTTAAAATACGGACACGTATACGCGCGTCATTAGCGTTTGGCAGACAATTTGAAACCGATTAGACGTAGGGTGTATATGTGTTATGAAGTGTTGAGCCTTACGCAATGTGTTACCCCGTTCGCACAGTGTTTTCTCGGACCGCTAACGACCGTTTTCAATAGCCGTTAAATTCAATTGCTTCCCGAATGACTTTGGTGTTAACTCGAAGGTTTTCTTTTTAATTTATTTATTTTCCCGCATCATCGCTCCCTCGCAGCCATCACGACGATCTAGGTAAGCAACATTATTGTAACCCGATAAAAATTATGTTTAAGTCGATTCTAGTGAAATTTATTTATTTCCAAAAAATTACTTTATTATTAATACTGTCAATATAGGGGTTCTACATAAGTAGGATTTTACCAGTTCGTAAATATTCAAATACAAAAGAAATAATCATTGATTATTTTTTTTCAATTTTAATTCTATAGGTACGTTTAACAACTATCACGCAAAATGTCTACCGTGCTTGTTGAGTGATTTGTTATACGGTTTCGAGTAAATACTAAAATATTTATGTTATAATATTAAGTACAACCACATCGGTTATATCAGTGATATAATACATAATATATTATAAGACATATTGTTAAACACATATAGTCAATTATTGTCGCAATATGTTGTTGTATACCGTAACGAATTCTAATACATATTTTATAACCATTATAAAATTATGTCGTTTGAGGTTTAATTGGATATAAATTAGAAAATAACTAAATACGAGTTATCATTATTTTTCCGCAGGAAAATTACAATTACGTATCAGTTAAGTTAGTGTGTACATGTATAGCCTATAGATATAAGGTATTATTGGATCGTAGAAATGATCGATGATACTATCTAGGATAAAATATACCTACACCATGTAGAAATACCATCGGATTACCGAGTGAAAAATATTGGAAACATTCAGAATAAGTTGATTCTTTAATTAATTGTTTGCTGAAAATCCTGGTGTTTTGATACACGATAACGCAGTTTTATTTTTATTATTATTATTATTATTATTATTATTTTTTTTATACTTGACAATATTGTTTTGTCTGTCGTCATATAGTTCAAAAACAGATTTACTCATTTTTAATTTAATTTATACTTAACGCTGGGGCTTAGCCAAACCCTTCAACATAAACCGTATCCAATCCAAATGTCTGCGTCAAATCATTGAAGTCCCGTATTATGTATCTAACCACACTCCATAATGACATCTCTATTCCCTCATACAAAAAGTAGCCAGCACTCTTTATATAAAAGATCCCATTCCCATATACAAAACCATCGTATAATAACCCTTCAATGCAAGACTGATTTACCTAACCTCAATTAACTCAATACTCACTGTACTGCACTTTCAAATATAGTAAAAAAAAATATTTATAGATTGTGCAATAAAAAAAAATTACTTATACTTACTTATTATATTACTTTATTATTTACTTATATTTATAAAATATTTGGTTTATTTAGAAAAACCTTGAGCTTTTCAATTTTCATATTAATGTTATGCACTACCTTTTCGAATGTTCGTATGCATTTTTCTCTTAAAATATGTATAGTTTATTTGTTTTTTAAGGTGTAATAAAATTATAATAACATAGGCATGAAATCCGAATGACCATTTGACCATGGTGTAATATAAATCATCACACTGAATTCTTCACATGTCAATTACTCGAGATGTCAGGTTGATTTATTATAAGAGATCAGTATAGAAACTAGAAATTAAATAATAAGAGTTTTTTATTTTATTTAAAATATTATTTTTTTCTATAATACCCGATGACAACGTAATAAATCAAAAATATTTAAACTCGTACATCTTTCTTGTAGCAAAAATATTTGTTTTCCTTTTTAGTAGCATCAACGCTTCCATGCAGCGTATAACTATATCTGTAGGAGTACTTACCTAATTTTAGGTTAGGTCTGACCAGCCTAGAATATTTTTATTTATTCGACCGTCGCACGCTACGTTTATTATATAGTCATATTCAAATTAATACAACGACTAATGGTATTATAATAAATTACTTTTTTTCCCGGCAATAATGACTCCAAAAGTAAGTTAATACCAATAATTATTATTAAATACGTACTTGGACGTGGCCACATGGGTACCGCGAATTATGAAAACCCCGACTTACTGCGTTATAATGGTATTGCATTATTATAATAATATCCAAACAAAAGCACGAACAGAATGAGAACATATAATCATGTAGAAGTGCGTATAACTAGACAATTATTCCAGGAAAGTTGAAAGGCTAAATTAATAATATGTTAATTTTTTCACTGCTATTTCGGAAGTAATTTAACGTATTATTATTAAATATATATATATATATGTATGTTATTGGGTTAGTGTTTGTATGTATAGTTTTGTAATACACAACCACAAACGCCCTACCATTGATTGCACATATTATACGTGTATGAATACTATGAATACTCGGTATTGTACTATTGTTTTATAATTATTTTCGATAAGTAGCTTCAGTAAATACTAAATACTATATAATAAATATAGTGAAATACGGACATGAGAACATTATATGTAACTACGGTCGTGTTAGTTATTTCAAAACGTGAACACATAATATAACGACAGAACCGTATTATTATCGTCGGTAGTAAACTATAACACTAAATACGGTTATAATACTATGCATGTGTGTATGGTATAAATAATTGACGCTGCCGATGGACAAATATCATCACGTGCGTTTGATGTAATTGTTTTAACAACTCGCGTTTATTTTTATGGTCGCATGTGTTCGATATATTATTATTATTACTTTGCGAAGCACCATCACCGCTGCTGCCGTTGACACAACTATAGGTACCTGCCAGATCGATATATGTTATCGCGACACTTAATACGTAAAATAATTTTAGTCGCGTTTATCAATATATATTATATATTTAACTGGCGTCAAGGTGTAACGATATTAATAGTTTTCGGAAAAATAAAACTACCTATTCTACTGTGAACACTTCACACGATCATTTATATCACGTTTGACAATATTATAATATGTCCGTATAACATTCAGGCGAGCATTGGAAATTCAAACTTTAAATTTTTATTGCTACTGTAGAATAGGTAATTTGATCGGCTAACAATTTTTCAATGATAAAAATGTGAATTTCTCCTTTAACTTTCTTCAACCCCGAAAACTTTTCACGAAAATCTCCTCAAGACTAGTCGGAAACTCAGCTAAAGTTTTAATTTTTAAGTCATTTGTTAATACGGTATCACAAACCACACAGCCGGGCTCAAACTTTGCGTAAGCCTCATTTTAGAGGTAGTTCAGTAATCCGACATTGAATGCATTGGAACACATTTCAGATCAAAGTGGAGCGAGTAAGCTATTGATTTTAAGACGGTGATTTATTTTTATTCCCGTGTACACGTTTCCAGGTAGAGAACGTGCACGAAAAATATTGTGAATAATACTTATACAGTCCCTTCTATTTATTGCGCTTATATTAAAAATATTTTTTATTATGCCAATCATGTGGTCGGTCACAGCCACAGCCAAATATATTATATCTTGTGCTATAATCGCAATAAACATGCATACTATTTAAAACCGTACATTGTATATTATCTTAAAATTATTTATAAATATATTTAAATATATTATATACATCGATTAGCCTATATAGAAGTACTCGAGGATGCATAAGTAGTAATTTCACACGTGAAGTGACATTTCAACTTTAATATAATATTTATGCTTACATTTTTCGAAAAACGCACTGGACCGATTTCGGTTCAAAAGTATTATTGAAATGCGTAAAAGAATTACCGCTGCTATCGAATATAACAATAACACATAACATATAACATGTGCCAATATAGAAACACTGCACTAGGTATATATCATCTAACCCTCGCGTAGAGCGGTGATCCGTATATATACGTTGCGAAGGCAGTCTTGCTGACACATTTACAGTGCTCAAACAAATCGTAACTTATGCACGGTGTTTTATAAATATTTTATTTTAAACTAATTTGCAGCCATCAGATTATCAGAATTCCCGACCTCGTTGATTTCCAAACCGGGCTAATGGTTTCAGACGAACTACTATACATTTCATACGAATAAATTCCAGACTAAAATATTTAGCACCCCACTAAAGTAAGCATACGGACTACATGCGTAGTTATACTGGTTGTTATTGTAGTGAACGATATATGTATTTAATTTATAACTTGTTATTGAAACAAAGTTCGTGAGCATGAGCGACACGCTGTACATTGTATGTACATTTTACTTGTACTAGTAAAACACGTATGTACATGATATTATTATTATAACAGGGATTCTCAGACTTTTATAAACACTGTACCCCTTTTTACTAATAAACTTTTTTAGGTACGCTTTCTTAGTTGGAAAACTAAAATATATACAAAAAAAATTTAAAGACTTACATGCATATTTATTTCATTACTAACACGTATTAGTCGTCACCCATCAATGGATTTCCAATTAACACGAGATATATTGCGTATTTACTTGTGTCGGCGATTTCAATTCTCTTTCCTATTATACCATTATGTACATCGTATATGAAACTATTACGTTTTATAGTATTTTAGAGTACAATAGTAATTGTTATTTTAAAAAAGGCGGTAATTATATGACCAGTCATTATCATAATAATATCAATCGGCAACATGATATTGTTATTTAGTCATTGTGTTGATACGAAATGTGTGATTTGTCACATCGTCCATCGCCACTCATCGACTTCGAAGTCCGAACTAATGTTATTACTCGTAACTCGATAGGTAGTCTTAATTTAGCAGCTACAATCGATTGTTTTTGAACAATATTTTTTATTTTTAAATCATATTTCGTTGAGTGATGTTGTTAAGAGTAATGACGTAGCTTTTACTGGGTAAAAACAGTAAAATAAATTTCTAGCCGCTTTCTAGAATTAGTAAAAATATATGGCGGTACTGTATGGTATAATTTTCAGTAATTGCTTACACTGCTACTGTACACAACTTCACGCTACTGGATTGTCTATATTATAGCATGGATATATCTAAAAACTGCGCTCAGGTATATAATTTTGAACTTTTTTTTTTCTTTTATTATTCGAGAAAATAATGTGTGTATAACAATAATAATACACGTTTTTAAATCTTTCATGCGATTCACACGTCCAAAACGTTTATTCGTAGAACATAAATAATTACTTTTCGGTGTATGCATGTTACCCTATTATTAGGAGACGTATATAATATACGTTTGAGTTGTGTGCATTTCAAACGAACGCTTTACGATAAACGTTCTTTTTTCATATGCGTTCACCGCCGCAAATTTTTAATTTTTTTTTACACATCCATTACCGCAGAGTAAATCTTTTGTTCAATTTTTTTTTTTACATCATTCACACACATTAGATACCATTTATATTACTGCTGAAGACTTGATTCTATTACCTGTATTTAATGTATAATTTGATATAATTATATTGTTGTGTAGGAAGTTAAAGTATTTTGTATAAAAATGAGACAAAACTGCCTATGTCTAAAAAACGTAAATACTATAGCTTGTTACGCGGTTATAATAAGTATAATATACAATTTTAGATCGCCAGTAGTTAATGTTTTTATATTATTAATTATTATTAATGCATACACGTACGTGTGGCATGCGAACATCACATTATTATTGTTAAATAAATATATAATATAGGTAGGTACCTAAGGTTATTATAATATTAAAACATTCCACTATGACTGCAAACTCAATTTCCGTATTCGCCCATGTTATTATGAAGTAGGTACTATTAAAACGTATAGGTATTTTATTAAATGACTCCCAATTTATTATTTTAACGCTAACATAATATAATATTATATTATACTGCACATTTCAATATTGGGTATTTAACGCGCAGCTCTGATGATATTATTTTTCGGAACGATTTTGTAAGCGATACGTTAACGCTTTTCACGGGCGTATTGTACGTCGTTAATTGCACTTTACAGCAACCAAGACGTGATAAACTCGACGGTTGATCGATTGTGGTGTGTGTGTGACGTGTGCTTGAATATATACTCCGACGACAACGCGTTTAAATGCACAGGATGGATTTACTGCAACGTGTCTATTATATAATTTCGCTTATATTAAATTAACACGCCGTTATTTTTATATATATATATAATATATATATATATATATATATATATATATATATGTATAATATGTCATTTTTTCCCTCAACGTTTCGAGTATATGTACCGACACGGAGATATTGATCGATTGGCTTGTTTATTTATAATTCACAGCGGAGTTTTTCGACAAAAAGTTCAAGTTTGAAATTCGCTATAGTCACATCGTTTATTTTATATATTTTCTATAATATTATATGTGTGTGTGCGCGTTGTTACATTATAATATTATAGACATTCTTCCGTCTCGGCGGGCGGACCTCTCCTATAGCTATTTTGAACCTATAGATTAAATTTACTTTATACCTACCTATATTTTTATAAAATATGTATAATACAACCGTGTTGTGTATAATATATAGATATAAAACTCTCGCAGAGTTCAACGCAAATATTTAATTAATTTATAGTATAACGATATGAAACAAACAACGGTGTACAACAGTATACGTGTGCCGTAATGACATTTAGATCACGAGTGAATACGTTTTGCTAATATATAAGTACCTACATGGTATTATGATATTATGTAAGTTGTGCTACGTTAGCTATTTATATAAAAATGATATCCCTATGCGTGAGTTGAATCAAAATTGAATTGTTGTTAATTATTATCATTATTATTATTTATTTTTTTTTTTTTGTTAAGATATTCAAATACAATTATTATTATTATTATTATTATTATTATTATTATTAATACAATGCTTCGACGTTTTAAATTAATAATTACGCACTCGTTTTGTGATATTGTAAATAAAAATCAATGTTATATTGTATTTTGACAATTAAATTTAATATCGTACAAATGTTTGGGGGAAAAAAATGTTATAGTTAAAAAATAACAATGAACCCAAACTATATGCATTGAATTAGTTGAAATATGTCTGACGTCCGTGTACCGTAATTGATATAGGTATGTATATATTATATATATATATATGTTAATCGTGTTTGTTGAAATCGATGACGGTACACGAACATATTATTATTATTATTTCAACAAATTCAATGTATATAGTTTAACTTTATTGTTATTCATAAACAACGTTTTTTTCAAACATTTTTTTTTATTTAATTGTCAAGATATAATATAACACTAATTTGTATTATATATATATATTATATCAATATAATATATGCATTATGCATGGAAATCGACCGTCCCCCAGCAGTTATTATTATGAATATGATTTTGCTCTACACCATACTTGCGCATATTTATTTATTTGTTTTCTAAATTAATTTTTTATACACCGTAAAGATGGAATAACGGTTGTGCATTTATTGAATAATCTGTTCGCGTACGAAATACAAATAAATATCGAAGTGACACGAAATGTAATCTCAGTTTTTGTTGTAAATAATATTATCAATATCGGTTAGGTAGTTTACAGGTGATCGTGAAATTTTCTTGTAGCCAGTATACCCCACATTGTTGAAGTATACATTATTGGGCAATAGAAATAGGTATATTGAATCACGATACATTTTTAGTTCATTTTTCGAGTGTCTATTTCATAAAATTTGCTTACCGAAAGATACTCAAAACATCAATAAGTTACAAGTATTAGTATTTAGCTTATACGTAGGTAAATTGTATCTTTATTATTATTAGTATTAAAATCGTAAGCCAGTTTCACACAATTCGTATTTCCGGTGAATATTCGTCAATAGCTATGTACTTTATGAGCGATACGAGGTAGGTACATGATGCGGTGTAGGATATACCTATTTAATTGCAAAGCGTGACGATTATTTTCACTCATCGTTTCACATCTATAATTTTAGCTAGTCGTATATGTTGTTATCTGATCTATATAATTTAAAACACATTTATCCCATTAATGTTGTATGGTTCATGTTTTAAAATTATAAAATCACTGACTTTAATTATTATAATTACATACTATGATAATTGCATTATATAATTTTATTATATTTGATGAAATAGTTAAATAATTTATCTTTTATTATTTCCTTCTAGTACGTTCCACAATGCAGCTACTTAAACTATTAAATCTGTAGAATTTATTATAAATACAATACTATATATACCTACGAAGTAATATAATAGATACGTATATATGATTTAGCGAAATCAATTTTATTTGAATTTATCGATACTATCGAGTATCTAAATACTTAAAATGTACCTAAGTATTAAGCATCTATAGTATCACAACTCAACATCGCTACGCGGTTTGGGATATTCATCGTCGACGTCGTCGGTTGGACCATATTATATACTGAGCGAGGGGGTGGCTACCCTCTCGGGATGCCGGTGCGGCGAGTTCGCCGGGACAATCGACCGAAAAACCGCGGAGATAATATCTCTTAATCATCCACTGAGAAATTAATGCTGCTCCCGTCCCCGCGCTCTACGATTAGGCCCGGTGGTGGAGGTCAGCGTAAACTCCCTGCAGTGACATGGTCAGACCCAACTTTTCTGCCTTCCGACCTTCACCCCCGACTACCTCCGCCGCAGCTGCCACAACACAGAAAACTAGTCCAATTTGTCGCGGTCCCCGGCCTTAGCGCACAACTATGCCGGAACTCGCTCATTACGGTCAAAGCGTTTCGGTGTTATTGCCAGAATACAAGTTAGCATAATATATACCACCGCCTTCGTGCCTATGTAATCTCTCCGTCCATTACCGGCGGTGGCGGCCTCTTCGTTCCCGAGATTTTCGTTTTGCGCGAACCACGCCCGGAGAAACGGCTCCGCCGATCGATAAAATGTTGTCATCGTACGAACATAATACCGCATACGAGTGCTCTAGCTCACACGCGACGATATTGTGATGTTAATAAAATCACATACACGTCAGTCTTTCGTGGCTTTGCCGTTTTTCCGTTATTGTTGCAGCTCGCCCCCGCACAATAAATTATAGAACATTATAATAATATTATGTGCGGTGTATACGTATGTGGCCCGATATAAATATTATGATATAAATGTGCGTTCACAAATACGATATCCGAAAATGAAACCAAGTCACAAATCATCGTCAACTATAATATTATGTACCTACCCGACCGTTCGAAATCGTTTCTGTATTCGCGTCACGTGTCGGTCGGTCGAGGACACGCGTTTTGTTTTACATAATATAGTGTGATGGAAAGGTTAGGTTAAGTTTGGTTAGATGAGGTTTCTATTAGTATCGCGGTTTATTATAATATATATCAGTCACCTATACTTATAAAACACGATAGTGACTAAAATATTAGGTTTATACATGGCAATATGACTTAATCGTGTTGATTTTTAAATTAATATAGTTTTTTATTCGGATTTGTACGCGTCATATAATGTGATAATATATACAATAAATATACAATTGTACTATTACTATTATCTTCGACCATTATGGAAATTATTAAAACTATGATGACGTAAATATCTTAGCTTGTTCACAGCATGTATAAAGTGTTTTAAGATAGTGTTGTTACCACGTTAACGTCAGTTTAATTATTTAGTATAAAATAAAATAACAGATCTTCTATCATATTCTACAGTCTACAATGATATTCGTGAATAATATATATTGTAAAATTATGTGATACTACGAAAATAATTCAATCTATCATATACATAGGCACATAGCTAATATAAATTGAAGGATTATTGTCTAACAGTAAACCACGTTCGATACGATAAATCGTTAAGTAATTCGTCGGGGCTGTATTCCTCGTTGTCCTCCGTTGTTCGTCAAAGAATTTAAAGACCGTTTTAAAATAGTTATTCAGAAATTTTGTGTCGGAGTGGAGATTTTTTTGGAGATTTGTTTTATATTGAATAATGACTGTTGTTCAATACTAACACCCACAATCGATATAGAAAACGTTGTATTCAATTAACTAGGAATATTGTGTTAAGTAGTCGTTGTACGTTACAAGTGTATAGTGGACATACGAGTTACGTCGGCGATGAGGTACGTGAAGTTAAATATAACACGTATAAAGCACTAATTTCCTATGTATCAATAATATTCAGTACTGAATTATAGGGTTTTCAGAGTGCGTATATCGAAATTACAACTAGTGTTCGATCGGTAAACTAGAATTATCCACTTTCGTGGAAACTTCGCACTAATAACTACATGCCGCGGGGATATGAAGAGTGCTAAATAATATGATGGTTGGTCTTGAAGTACACAGGTCTCAACTGACTTCAGCCGCGAGCATAAATCCATTTCCCTCGGTTCCATTTCGAGTATCTATTTAATTATATTGAATAATAGTTTGTCAAAAGTCAAATTATTGACGATTTCCGGCGGGTTATATGGTGATAGATTCATCTTATAAGTTGTTGGTAAAATATATTTCGTCAGAGAATAATATTATGTTAAACATATCACTCTACTCTAATATACAGTTACTACAACTATTCTAAGTCATATATACTCGTATATATAATATATATATATAATTTTGTTATATATATATCATATTATTCTATTCGTATATCTATTCATATAATTTAAATGCATACAACCGCACTAAGTACTTACACGTTAATCCTATCGCGAGTATAAAATAGATTGTGAGTCGTATAGATATCAATTTTCTAAATTCCAAAGTAATTTACGAATTTACGACAAGAATATAAAATCTGCGCTGAACAAACAAAAGCGAATTCCTCAAACGATACTTTAATTACGACTGTGAAACAGGATGACGTGGTGAGACACAACGGCATATTATTGTATAATACGAAAATGCGATACCACATATTATCATAAAATATATTCAAAATATTTTGTTAAAAAATACTGATGTCTCTGAATCAATTTAATTTTGAACATGGTTTTTCGTGAAAAATTCCCGTTTTCATAATTTTTAATTGAATTATTTTAAAAAGTACCTACTAGGAATCGTAACTAGTATACAGTATCAATTAGCAAAACAAGTCAGGCAATTTTCTAACGAAAATCACGTTTAATAAAGCACATAATTGTTAACTATAATACACTCGTACATTCATCGATCCGTTTAGAATCTAAAGAAACAAAACAACCGCCACATATACACAATTTATACTATTTTTTGTAAACTATAATTGTATAAATAAATGGAAAAACTATAATAATATGTAAATAATTACATTTAACTATTGACAGTATAGTAGTTATATTATACTGAAATTTCAAGTTTGTTTTAATAACTAATGGACAATACTTGCATTAAATTCGCTAACAATATATTTTATTACTTTGATTATAAATAATATGATTTTAGTTTTTTCTCGTCTGATATTTTATAAAATATTATATACATGTGTATGTATTATAGTAACATAATTTATGTTATACACACCATTACTGCGTAATTTACTCGAGATAATCACCTCGGACATGTTTAATTTGTCAGTGTATGTATTATTACGAGTGTGTAATTATAAATAACGACAAAATATTTTGATGATGTATAAACAACATGGCGGGCGGACGGCCAAAAAAAAAAAAAACACATAGAATTAATGTTTTACATTAGGTAATGCTTTCTCGTCCGGGGTACGAGAAATGATGGGTGTCCCGGAGGTTACGGTTCGTGATCTTTACGAGGTCATGGAAAAATCCCGCAACCAGTGCACGGGTAAGTGATATTATTAACGATATCATATAAATTGATAATACCATCCCACCTGTTTATCATTTATTTACAAAAAACATAACGCTCTTATATATTATTAATAATAATATATTATAATATTATGGTGTCACCTCGTCTACCATACACAACATAATAATATATCGCATCAACGATTAATCACTGATCCGATATTGCGTCTAGTGCAAACAGGTGCTAACGATAGAGTGGCGAATAATACGAAACGGTTAATTTTTACCTTCGGGCCAAAATGTCAAAACCACGTTCGCTTCTAAAATTTTCCAATAAATCAATTTTCCCCCGTTTCAGGTTCTCTCCCGGGCATTTAAAACGTCTAACCCATTTATGCGATTTCATACTTTAAAATTTAAACGTTGTAGAGTGTAAAGGTAGTTTGGTAGAAAAAGAAACATCGTAAACAATAAATAAGTGTTTTATTTGGTTAGTATATGTACCTACCTATATTAATACATCAAAAGAAAATGTAACGCATTCATTTTCTTGACAACATAATATTATCATATTTTATTAAATAACACTTTAATGATCATCGCCGTAATTGAAGTAATAACTTTATTCGTATACAAACTTTCATTACGAAGAATAATAATAAAAATATTAATGATTGAAACATGTGCGCTATTCACATTTTAATGTCAATATACTTTTACCTAATAATATCTAAGACTAGTTATTAAATAGAATAATATGTGTTGGGTTTTATTCATTGTAACTTATGTAAACTAACTTATTAAAAACAGTCCTTCAAACAGTTTATTTCTAGTTATTCTCAAACCATAAGTTATCAGAAGAATTCAAACTATAAAATGGAAATAAGAAACTGCTCTCTAAGTACTCTTATTTCTTATTTCCACATTGACTATAATAGCCGCAATTGGCTGGTGTAATATATTTTCGGACAGTTTCAATTTTTTTGTGGTACCAATAATAAATTTACCTTTAAAAATCAGTTCCACATAACCATTGACAAACTTGAAAAAAAAAATCCCAAACAACAGTTTTTTGTATTATTCCAAAGTCCAAATACACCGATAAATAAGTCTAAAAACAGCCATTGTAAATAAAACTAAACTAAACCAACTTCTTTTTTTTTATTTCTTATGAAATTCGATTTGACTTAATTATACAACCAATAATTGATCATAAATTATAAAAAAATATTCACACACAACATCGGGGTGGGAATATATTCATTAATGAAAATACGTAAAGAAATGGAAAAATCTACAGCGTTATTCTTTGCATTTTATTATCCAATAGATATTCAAAAAATTTAAATATGAATATAATATAACATTCATTTAAACTACCAGTAAGTTAATATCTAAGCTACATGTAGCGGTAACCAAAAATACTCTATATACTATTTATTTAATAGCTTATGAGAAATGCATTTATAATTTGAAATTCATAAATTGGATTAAAATACTCAATTTTAATTTATCAATACAGCGATGTCTATGATGGATTAAAGAGTATTATAGTCATAAAGCAATAATAATTTTAAATAGTTATACTTTATTATTATGGTTAATAAAAAAACAAAGCTAAACGAAATTGACCATTGATGGTAATAATTTAATTTTTGATCACAGAACGTGATTAATTTCCCAAACTAGTTATTTTTTTTTCAGGAAATGTATTCATGTATTCATTTCATATTTCAAATCATATTTATCTGAACATCAATAATGCGTCTGTCGAAGAGATTATAATATTATATAGAATCGCTACATGAAATCATGAATTTATTTTTTCGAAAATTTGTACAATACGCATGTTTGGATAAAAATCTAACCGATACATATTCTGACTATTTCCTCTGGTAAACACACCATGCAGTGTAATAATCTAATTCTAATAATAATTTATGTATAATATGCATAATCCATTGTTGTTTTTGGCGATGTTTTACATTGTCGACGAAGGCACTATGTACTTTAACTATATTATAATATACGTATAGATAAAACTCGATTTTATAGGTACAGTATTTACACAAAGTGAATGAAAACAGAGGGTTCAATCAACCTAAAACAATAGACCGGTAATTAATGACATCTTGTCATTTGGTGTACACGAACGAGTGTATATAGACAGATAAAACCAATTTAAATATTGTTTAGTTTTCAAACGACATTGTCACTATAGTATTATAAACATTTTTAATCATAAATTATAAATTATTTAATATTAGGTGGGTGCTTTAAAAAATTGTATAATAAAAAAAAACGAAAATTTAAATTAATTTTTTGTATGGTATTTGTACTATTTATTTTGATGACAGATATGCAAAGTTATGAGGATGAAACATATTAAATATACGAAATATTAAATGTATACATAATATATGATTTTACACACCACAATAAAAACTCAAATTTCATACAAATCCTATGCATAAATACAGATAATAATGTCCTTAACTTTAAGTTTAATAAAACGTTAATAATTAATTATAACATCAAAAGATAAGACATGATTAGTTCTACTGTACGCAAATTTACTAGGTACTACGACGTGTGTCGGTTAGAAAATACACAAATATGTAGTTCAGTTGCATCAGTATGCTGAATATTAGAAATAATCAGGTTTTGTTTACATTCCACCAATATAAATACCTTAAATTGATTTTACAGGATAATGTATTCGTACGGCGTGACGTTAAACAAGGTCTAATAATTGAAAGAAAACAAAAACAAGTGTGACGATATATTATAATATTATGTGTCAACTTTCATTGTTTCGACTAATAGTATAAGCTTACAGTTTATAAGCTTTTAACAGAATACCTACGCTGAATTAACCGTTACGAGAAGATATAAATACGATACAGATACGATATTATAGTTGATGTAACCGTCGACAACGACGATGGCAATCTAATGAGCGACGAGACACTAATAGCAGATGCAAATTGAAACGAATGAGGTTAATATTCGGTTCGGAGCGAGAAGAATTTGAATATCAACGACAGCTACATACTTTCTGGTCTCGATAATATGTCAAAAACGTTTAGGAGTTTACAGGAAAGCCGTTTGTATTACATTTTAGACATTATTTAATTTCAAAAACATATTTTCAACGGTATGTCTGCGCAACAATGCGTTTGAAATAAACAAATTCAAAGAATGTTTATTTATTAAAACCTGTGTGCAGGTAATTCACGTGTAACAGTGTCTTTTTCATACTTTGGTAAATCCATATGCAAAATCGCATAAGGCTATCCGTGGATTTCAGTGGTTTTACAATCGCATTTTGAACGTGTCGATACACGTGTGCGTTATCATATTATATACACTTTATTATTTTAGTTTATGTTCTTGACCGGCCGATTTCATTTTGGTTATAAGACCGCGGAGGAGCAAGTGACGATAATGGTGGAGGAACGGCCAACCACCTCGAAAAAAAAAACAAAAAGCGCCGGCGCTGCACGATGAAATGGCCGCGTCGCGTGATGTAGAGAATCGTGTGCGTATAACGTTTCACGGCGGAAAATGTGGGAAAAAAGCGACTATAGCCGATGAAAAAAAAAAAAAGTTGAAAATGTCTGTTTTCGGGAAAGGAGGTGTGCGAAGAGAAATCACTCTGCGGCGGAAGGCATTATGCAAATATTTCCGCGTACCTGCGCCGAGGACGATGACACAAGAGACGTTTCATCCCCGTCCCGCTACGTCGTCGTCCGGCCATCAACCAGCACATGGTTTACCCGCGTCGGTACTCTGCTCGTACACACTTTGGTTATAGAGGTACCGCCGACGTGCGTGTCGAAAGACGATTAGCTCCGTCCGGGGGCGATGATAAATCGTTGTGCGGGTGGCGTGGCAGTGGGTCAGGAAGTTTTTACGGGTCGCCTTCGAGAAAGGAAGAAAACAGCCACGGGCGGGGGCGCGCACGGGCGGCCGACGGATATTTGATTCTATCGTGTAAACGACGACGGCGGCGGTGCACTACACAATAATATTTCACGCACTCTTCAACACACGGCACACGCACACGCACACACCTTCTCATCAACCTGCCACCATACACCGCAGAAGTCCCCTCACCCATATAGGCGACGTATGTAGGAGCGGCAAGCAAAAGATACGTTTTGCCCGCAGATCAATCGAACGGTGACCCGAGAGTTTTCGATTTTTTCCCAACACTCGGGGCTTACTGTAGGTACATGAGACGCGTGAGGTCCGTTGAGTCGTGTGTTAATATTTCTAATCAACGGCCAATCGAAAATAATATGACATAATATTATGCATACCTAAAGTATGCCTAACGACAAATTCTCAAAAGAAAAAAACCGCCGCAATAGTACGTCATCGCATTGTCGTAACCACCATCGATAATCCTTGGTTTGAATTTGTGCTAAAAATATACTTCTTACCCCCACCCATCTGATCACACTTTGATGTCAAACCACAATTTACCCATCGCGTTCAATATTTTTCGTTCTATCGACTCCCGAACAGTTTATTCAAAATCCAACTTTGTGATATTGGAAATCCAAAGCAATGTTTGTAAAATTTTACTAATCAAATAACTCAACGCCATCATCGTGTATCCTGCGGTTGCGACCATTCGTTATAAGTGAAAAATTAATTTGTTATCTTTCCAAAAACAATTATCTCTTTGTCTTTCGGTTCTATTGTTGTACCGTTGGCGCGTGCTCACCTACTACACACACACACACACAAAGTAATAAGGACGTACCTACTTATATGAACTAAACAAAAATTAATAATATTTCACCCGCGGCCAACACGGCTATACCGTTTAATGTGTAAAAGACGAACACAGTAACTATTGATACGACAACGATTTACGGTTCGATCGCATTGTTGAACTATGCACGCGCAACAATCACGGTGAAAACTATTTAAGGAAAATAATATTATCGTAAAGATTAGTGGTTGTTGTCCAAGAAATGCGCTCCGAAGTATGCAGACTGGAATAGGATGGACCGCGAGAAGAAAAAGGGAACATGGCTTCCACTTATCTGAACGCCCGTACCCCGCCTAGCTGCCACGTCGTATCCCTGGTAGCAGTCCCAACTTCCATTTTATATTATTGTTACAGACAACGCAAAACAATTTAATTAGGTCCGAAACGTCTCTAAGGAAAACTCGCAAACTTCTTGGAAGCATTATTGCGATCGAGCGCTCGGACGCCTCCCTCTTTGCCGCGGGAGGGAGCACCACCGCCGCTCGCACCTATAGTGGCCACAATACCGATACACATAGGAAGAATCCATTATGATAGTATAATATGACCCTGAACATTATTTATGTATAATGTTATTTATATATGTATATGTGTGTGTATCGGCAACATTAATTATTTACATTTTCGATCGAACACATACGATCGTTATAACGCGCTGCACGTACTAGCACGATAACAATATTAATAGTATCTATATAGTATAGTAGTTTCACATACTTGTTCAAGTATGTTGTAATGGAAGGATACTCCACAATTGTTTATTGTTAGCGAGACGATTTGCCATTATAATACTTACATGGTATAATACGTACATGCATATTATATAATACATAATGGTAAATCGTTTTCGCCTTACTTTCCGAAAAAAAAAAAGGTAATAGCTAAGGGTATCATCTTTCTTACAATATAGTACTATAATTTTGACGAAAACTACCTGCAGCACATATCGTAACCAACCGAGTGACATTAATATGCGTAATATGTAATATACGAGTATAATGTGGTTAAAAAGAATGTCTATTTTGACTAAGTTTGACACGTTTGTTTGCATAATTTATAACGTACTATAGAAATACTATAATATTTATTGTGCGTGGTTCGTTTTTTTTTTACACTTAAAGTACCTGATCGTTTTTAATATTATGATATTAGAATTTATCATTTATAATATTGGTATAATTTGATAGTGCGAAGCTTATAAAACTAATTATAATTATTTAAGATCAAAAAGGACTAGTCGGAACAATCATTAATATGACTTAACTAAATTATAAGTATATTTTATTATTTATTCGTATTGACTGTTATAAGTACCTATTTTGAATTTGCAGTTTTGATACTGTTAATAAAATTAATTCTAATTTCCATAATGATAATCACTTTAGATTATAGTAAAAAAACTTATTTATTATCTGGTACGCTTTTTGTGTTTTACTTTGTGAGTTGTAAATACAATTGTCATCAATATTGTCGAATTGTTTGTCACCTTAGGTTCAAAGTGTTTTTACTAGAGTTTGGTATGACTTGGGTTGTGCAATGCAGAATTCGTATTTTGGTTAGTAAAACTTTGTTGTTTAAGATGTGGAAAAAAAGTCACGCTAACTTAACAACGAGTTTTTACGAACTTCAGTCCACTAATTTCTCAACACACTATTGTCGAGTTCAAGCATAAGTTTGTTTGGTTATGGAGCGTAAAACAATTGAAAATAGTCTGAAAAATTGTGTTTCTATCATGTTGCTATGTAGGTGATTTTAAAAAACAAAAACTGAAACGAATATACACTTCCAGTTGAGTAAATCAACAAAAAATTCAATAAGTTATTTTTATATTTTATAAAACATAAATTTTTCTAGTCACTAACAGTTAAAAAAAAGCAACATGTTAATAGAATTGAATTTAAAAACCACCAACAGAACTAATAATTATTGAACATACATATTTGTATCGTATCCTTAATTTTGGTACATAGAAAAATAATATGATAAACTTTTAAAAATTAATCACCTCACAATCACACATCGAATATACACAATCTTATAAATTCTATATAAAAACAATTTTATAATACAAGATAAATGTTTTTAAAAATTATCTTTGTGAATATGATTTGAAATTATATTAATTAAATAAAATATTTGAGAAGTATCTTTAAAAATTAAAATTAGAATCTATATTTTTCAAATATGATTCACAAAAAATAATTATTTTTTCTGAATTTTAAAGATTGGTTACATTATTGGTTTAGCGGTATTTTTAAGAAGTTAGAGACATTTCATTTTTTTTCTTAAGTTCTAAGCGGGGGGATATTTGTTTTGTAAAGGTGCAAAACTTTATTATTAATTATAATTACTTTTTTTATATATGATGACACTTTTTAATTTTAAGAAAATGCTTCATTCTTTAATATTGAGGGGTTTAACTGAAGAAAAATTTAATTTATTTTGAACAGTTGGAATTCAAAAGTAAAATAATTTTCTACAGGATATTTTAATAAATTATAATTTGAAAAAAATAGAATATGAATAGGTACAGATAAAAAGAAATATTTACGAAACATCAAATTTTAACAAAATCAATATTTTTTTTTTTTTTTATCACTAAAATACAATTGAAGATAGACGTACTAGAAATTTGTATAAAAAAAATAGTATACTAGGTACTTTATAGAAATTGTAAACATATTTTTTGTTATTTTTATCTATTTATTAATATTTTAAATTGTTTATAACGTTTTTTATTTATTTTTTTATTTATGATGTTTTCAAATAACGAAGTTTTCAATGTTCATGAAAGAAAACTCTAAAAAGTAAACGAGATTTTTGAAGATTGTTCTAATGATAGAAACTACAGATAAGAAGGAGTAAAACCAAGACAATTGCTTATGATTTTTGAGGTATAAATAAAGGCATTGATGAAAACAGACATATACAACGAAGATGGGGATAATATAGTTTGTGAAATTCATTAATTCAAGTACTTTGAACCAGTATTAAAATATAATTATTTTAGTTATTAGAATGATGTCAGGAATAGGATTATGTGCGGATATATAAAGTGAAAGAATCATTATATATTTTGAGTGTCAAGACGATGCATTTAGTTTAAAATATAGATTTTATATAACAGTTATAGAGTTAATTATGTTGTATGGATGAGGATGTTGGTTTAAAAAAAAAAAAAAAAAACTATTAATTGTTGGGATATAAATCATATCTCGTAAGTCAGTGTTCAAATATTATTCTCGAAGAAATAGATAAGATAGCTTTTTAATATTATATTAGTTTCGAATTTGTAATTTTAAAATAGCGGCTGTGTAATATTATTGTACAATATAAATAGATACGGATATTTTTAATAAGACAAGCATAATTGATAATTCTGGTTGACCGTAACAATCGTATAATATGACAACAATTTAGAATATTTAGACTATGTGTTGTACTAGTGCATATTATGTTGTTATTATAGTATAAACTTATATTAACATAAATCGAAATGATTCCGACCTGACGACGATTTTAGCCACTGCCTTCGACTTATTGGCTACGAGACTGTTTACTTTGGAGTGGGTCGCCGTATGGACACAGTGTACGAATAATAATTTTTTAACTCGATAACAATTTTCCATCGGGTCCATGCAAAACGTTCAGTAAAACTCCTATTGAGTTTTGAAAGTCTCGCTGGGAAATAAACTTTAAAGAAGGAACGACCGGATGGACGGACGAGCGAGCGACGGAAATAATACTCACCAGGGAAAAAACAGACCACTTTACTTGTAATTACAAGACTAATATTCATTACGGGATAAAATTAAAAACTAAAGTAAATTAGGACTTTGAACAATGCCCCTTGTTCGTCTCGCATTAATATTCTACAAACTTTAAAGTTATCTGCTGCCTGAATGGCGTTGCACTTGCCATACCATTATACTATTATGCATATAGACTTCTCTGCAGTTTCTGATCTGCACATTTTGTTCGTGCACTACAACAGTGTACTATTATTATTATTCCTTATTATTAATGTTGTTCTTAAAGTATTGGGTTTCATTAAAAATAATAATGCATATTGTATCGATTCCATTGCCGTCTACATTCAGTCAGCAAAACTTGAGTATAATATAAATATATTATAACAATATATAATATGAATTACGTTGCTTTAATCGCGATTCTTAATTACACCCCCCGAGTTTCCTAGTACATTAAATATAATGAACTATAATAAATACAACCACAGACTACAGCGCAGTGTTTCACATTTCCGATTATTAACTATTTTTGCGTAATTCGATCTATTCTGAGACTTTTTTTAGTTTAATTATTTGTAGATGAGATAAGCATTTTTATTTATTTATTCACCGTTAATCAAACACAATCGTGATGATTTTTAACTTTTTAAGCTGCATTTTATCTTTTAATATTCAATTTATTATTAATGTTACTTAGCGTTTCGTATATAATTGTTAGATATTATAAACAAATTCATTTTAATAAAAAAAAATAACATAAGTATTTATTTGGCAGTTTAATCGTATTACTTAATATATTCGTATAATGCGATATAATAATACAATAATTGTGTATCTACATATTAATTCAATTTGGTTTTACATATGGAAACTAGTCCTCACTGAGAAGACTCGTGTAGTCATTTAGATGCCCGGGATTATTAAAATATAATAAAAATTCAAGTACAATTTGTAACAATGTGTCATAAATAATAATAAAAGATAATATATAAAAATAAATATTATAACAAACAATAAATTAATGAACAGCTTATGATAATTTAATGATGTATAGAAATTAATGTAAAACAATATTAGTTACAGTTGGGAGATTAAGAAGGGTTAAACTTCTCTAAAGGAGCCATCTGGAAAAAAAAATGTTTTAAAAAAATATTAAGTGCTAAATTTGTTATATGTTTTGGTATTAATAGTCAATTAACTTTATTCCGAAAAATGTATATTGTTCACGTACACCGTTTCTTCAGACCAATATACTTACTAGTTATTGTTTTATATCCAGCGTTAACTCTAAAGTGTCAAGTTGATCGCATATTATTATTTTTTTTTAAAAATCCATCAACTTTAAATTAATGTTTGAAATTTAAAACGTTAATTTCTTCACATCTAATTAGCACGAAACCTTGAATCTTTATTCAAAACCGCACAAATCAATTATTATTGTATTGTATATATATTACAAACAAACAATACACAAATACAATAATAATAATAGGTAAATAGGATAAGCATGCATTTGCGGTATACTATTATACATGTTCACACTACTATGTATACATCGCCAATTAAGGTTTATTAATAATTTTCAGTATCTGATGAAATATTAATTTTATATGAATTCATATTTAGTCATGTGGGGGAGCGGTGATTATTTCTGCGATTTTTGGCCGATAAAAGTTACAAACGTTTATTTTTTTCCAAAGTTTGCGCAATCGTGCAGATTGCTCGTCACAGGAATAATAAAAAAAAAAAAAAACAGAATAATCGTATTTACTAATCCAGGTACTTTATTCAACAATAAATTTATTAATGTGTTGTTGGTTTTTTCATTTTTATTTTTTTATTTGAATTGTATCTTTGCACGTACCTGTATGGACATTTTATTTACCAACATTTTTAAGATAATTATTTTTTTACGCTATCAAATTTTTAGCAGTAGACATTATGCAAATCGCAACAGATAAAACGATAATAATAATTGTTACCAATACAAATACATATCCATAATCAATAGACTTCTATCAAAATTATCCATAGACAATCGTTGTATTATAGCCATCTCGTAATAACAAGAGATAATTCACAAAGGAGTTAAACGCATTGAATCCTTTCAGACATAAACAATAACAGCGTATACGAAGCAATTAAGTAGATTTTTAGTTTCTACAGCAATATTATTGATCGACACGGACGATGGTAGGCTATCGCAAGCGTTAAATAATTGCCGGACAGTAGAACTGCATATATTTTAGTCACACTGCACTTGAGTAAAAATAAGTATATATGCTTGGTTTGCACTAGGGTTAAAAATAGTTGATGTTTGAAATATTGCACTCAGACCAATCGATCGGCGTCAGACTGTCAGCCGAGAATTTTAAAAGTCTAACCAAAAGTGCAATTAATATATTTTTATTTTATTTTTTTGTTTGCAATCATTTTTCCTCTAACACATTATACAAGCTTAGGACTGACAATGATTTAAGTTGTAAAATACCTATCATTGGTAAAGTTAAAAATGAGGGTTTTTGTTGGTAATTTTGAAACATTTTAAACATTTTAAATAATAGTATTTTATTTTTATTTAATTAATAATTATCGTGATTATAATACATAATTGGAATAATATTTTTTGTTTTTTTTAATCGAATTTTAAATACCTTTTTATATTTATATCAAACTAATATATATTATATTATTTGTTTATTTTATAGCAACATAAAATAAAAACATATGAAATCATTTCGACATTCAAAATGTCTGTCCACTTTATGCTCGAGTCAATTTAGTGGTCAACGAAAGTTAAATGGAATATTCTTGGAATATGGTTACCTTTTCATGTATATGGTTAAATCAAAGTAATTATTACGAATTACTATGTTCGAGTAACCTTGTATTAGTGTTAAGTTTTGAGCTATAGATTTCGTATAAAAAATAAATTTTTTCATCCAACTAAAAAAACAAATATAGGTAGGTATATGTACCTTCATAATTCAGGATTTTAGTATAATTGATTTGAGTTTGATTAGAAATATTGAAAATCAAAGTTATATTAAAGCATTCAGCCTTTTAAACCATCTTGGCCGTGATTACAATATTATAACGTGATTACACAAGGAAAACCATTTATGTTTGTCTAATAGCATTACTAATAATGTCAAATTTCATAGTATTAAAATCAAATTAAATCAGTATAATATATACAATTCTAAAATATGTATTACAATTATTCGAGTATTCTTTATGGATTTCATTGATTTTATTATATACCTTTATTATCATTGTATTTTATTAATCATTCTGCGGTATTGTTTTACAATATCGTATCCATCTATAATACATAGGCATATAAACTCACACGGGTGAACCTTACAACAATAGACTGACACTAAATGTATACTGACACGCAACAAATTGTAAGACCTACGATGGCCAATATATTATACGCTATATGATGCGTAAGAAAAGTGAAAAGTGACCATAATCACCGGTATTCAACAGAACACGAGACTCCATAATATTATTGTCATTCATACATAAGTATATAACGCACTAGTTACAACGCAGCTACCTACTACGATAGTAATATAAACACGACAGCATATTACACCCTGTGAGTATTATTGTTTGTAATTCAATATAGTAGACAATAAAACATGTAACGGTAACTGAAGCCGAGTCTTTATTGTTATTAAATAAATAATATAAGATCCTATTATAATATTACACACACCAATAGGTACATAGTTCATACCTAGCTAAAATATAAGGTTTAACCACTGTACCATATAATAATAATATCTTGTAAACGTATTTACCACGCGTTACAGAGAACCAAAGAGGTACGTGATTAAAACTCTGCTAGATTGTAGACAGTCAAATATTATAACCGAGACGAGTTAGAAAGCATTGAAGCACGAATTCAAATACTACTACTACGACTAAACCGTATGGTTATCCTACGTAGCGCGAGTAATAATTACGATTCACTTTGGCATGAACAAGTTTTATTTCGAGCTTTTGTTTAAAAAATAATTGGTGTATTAGTTAAATGTATACTAAACAAAAAATTAAAATTAAAATTAAAACTTATTATTATTATTATTATTACTTTTTTTTTATTCATTTCATTATTTGACCATCGACGTGATATGAATTAACAATTTAATTAAAAAAAAAAAAAAAATACAGGACGGTTCTTGTCATATTCAAAGAAATTAATCATGTTGCGAATTTTAAAAAGGGATACGTTTTAATTAATATTCAGTATTTTTAAACTCATTCCCGAAAGTATAATTTTGATTTTCTAAAACTAGATTACTTTATTTTACTTAAGTTTTTTCACGGAAAAGTTTAAAGTCAAATTTTACAATTAGTATTCCAAACAGTACGCCCTTTAAATTATAAAAACATTGAATATTTTACCAAGGCGAACATTTTAAATCTAAACTATAGTCGTTGATTTTTTCACTTGACCTTATTAAATAAGAAGAGGATTAAAAAAAATTTAAAAAAAAAACTTTTAGTAAATTGAAACACAAACCCGAAAATGCACTTCACGATTTAAACTAAATCTTAAACGATGCGAGTATTTATGTATCATTGACAAGATATAAATGGTTATCAATAATGGTAATATAGGTATAAGCTTTAAAGTTATTAAAAAGCATATAACAATATAACTTTTTAAGTCTTTTTCATTTTGTTTCAGCTTAAGAAAATCGGTAAATATATTCGGTGTTTACGAATACTATATTTTAAATTGTCTATTGGGTCTTAAATTATTTTTAATATTTTATTTATTATGTACTTTACTCAGATTTTTTTATATAAATTATTTGACTGATTTTGTTGAAACTTTGTAAACTACACAGTCCCTTGAGATGAAAATGAAAATGTACTAGGTACTTAAATATTTGATTAAATTAAAAATACACTTTAACTTTAGTTGGCATACTGAGTAAAAAAAACGATACCCGGAGTCATATAATAAAGCATTCGAAAAACGATAATATTTCTTGTACTTGCTTGGTACTCGCTGTACATTACGTACTATCCATAACAATGTTATAAGTTATAACCATTGTCAAAACTTGTCTAGATACAAATATTATTATCTCGTTTAGAGGAAAAAAATCTAAATGATGTTATTCGATTTGCCATCGTATATGATTTTAGTATAATATAAAATAATACATCTAAGTATACTTAGATGCATAATATGCACTTCCGAAACTATTAAAATAATGATAACTTTGGTCATCTAATGTAATAAATTTACCTATATGATTGTTTATGTTTATTTATAATTAATAAACGCATACTATTATTATACATTATTGATTATTTGTAAATGGTTTTTAAAAAAAAAAATATTCAAAAATAATGGAGTTGTAGGTAATTTATTAATAATGCCTACTTTAAAATATAATTTATAAATAAATTCAAGTCACAAAATTGAAAATTGAAAATATCTCCAAACGGCGACTGTTATCACCGGCCGGTCGGCTATGACAGGCGACAGCGGCTACCTACGCAGAAAAACACGTTGCTTCCCTGCAATGTTATATTATATTTAGTACTGACTACCGGGTTTGAATGTTTCAGACGTTTCAGTTATTTTTTTTAGAGATGTTATATATTATTACTAAGTTTAAAAATATCTCCTTTGGATTTACCTACGAAAAAATATAATAATACCTATGACGGGTCCGCCCTAAGCGCAGTCAGCTAAATTTATCTCCCATCTTCATCTAGATAATTATACACATTTTGTTGCACGTTGAATCTTTATCCGAATAATATTTTACTTTTACACAGCTTTTTTTCAACGCTGTTCGCTCTACAACGCTACTCCTCCCGCCCCGCATTATAATGAAAATTGAAATAATGTTTTTTGTACGACGAACAGTGTTATAACGTCATTCTCTTGCAAAAGCGACTTCTACACACAATTATTAAATAGTTCGGTATTTAAAAGCGCTTCTCAAATGTTAATGATAAGTGATAACAGTAATAATGTTTCGTAGTTTAGCACCTGAGCGGTACGACTTTTGGGCGGCAGGGTGCGTACGTAAAACGACCGGTAAAAAAAAAAACGAAACAAAAAAACGTCGAGTGCATTGATATGCCGTGATTGAACGTTATCGCTGCGACAACAACCGACCGTGTTTCACTGTTATTCGTTGTTAATTCTCGGCCGCACGTGCACACGTCGCAGTCGCATTTTTTTTTTGCCGTATGTACATAATATTATACAGATGTGGATAATTTAATATTATTATGTTTAACTACCGTGCGGGCGCATCGACGGCGAGTTTTATTATGGCGAGAAAGGGTCATTTCCGTGCATAAAACACGAAATTACGACCGAAATGTGGACATTTTTATTGTTGTTATTATTTTTAACAATGTTACCTTATTATTGCACCGAATTGGTAACGCGATAAAGGTTAGGTGTATATTCGGGTTAGACGCACGCACGCACGCACGCAAACGTTGGGGGACACGCGTTTTAATTTGTATACGTCATGGTCGTCGTCGTCGTCGTCGTCCTACGTCCTTCGTCAAATCTAACCTCCTGTATAATGAGGACGGCGACCGTACATAAAATTGACACCGTGTCGCCGTCATACACTCCGTACACATTGCATTATTATGTATTATGTATATATACAGGTCCGATGGCGCTAAAACAATAACGATATTGTGCCCGACCTAAAGGCGGCGGCGGTGTTATGCGACCAAACCGTATATACATACAACGATATATTGTACGGGGCGAGGTTAATTTTCTCCAGCCGACGTGTAATGGCAATATCAACGGTGCCGGTGGCCAAGTAAAGGTCGGCACCCCGCGGGCCCCGATGAAACGACAATATAATACTATCATTTATAACGGCCGTCTCGTCTCACGAAAACCAAAATGTCATTACGGCTATTAAAACGATATTTATCGTCGACCGTCGTCGCGGGGCAGGGAAAGCTGCAGCGACGTGGCCCGCGTATAATCGTGGCGGTATACGCGACGCGTCACACACGTCATAATATTATTGTAATAATAGGACAGTGCGATTTTCACTGATGACTGCACGTCATGTTGTGATTATTGTGGGCACGACGTAGTTGCAGCGACTGGAAAACGTGATTTGGCGAACTTTTCAAGACTTTTTGGTTTTTAAATTATAATTTAAGATTTTGTAGGGACCTACTACATTATAACCTTTTTTTTTGTTTTGACACAAGACCGGGTGACCGACGACTGACAAGAACCACAATGATTTACTGGTTATGATCTATTAAAAGTTTAGACCCATTCGTAATTTAATACGAGCTATGCGAAAATGTTTGTATTGAGATATATTAGAAGAATATTCATTTAGGTATCACTTAAACTTTTTTATTAAAATCCAAAATATATATGAAACTATATAGTCAATTTAAAATGTAGTCCCGCGTTCTCGCCAATCGGCGTAAACTAGGCACTCGGCAGTCTAATATAATTTATTCTATACACTGTGTAGTAAACTATATCGTATTGCACAAATTTGAAATGCAGACAATTGAAATCACAGCTATACCAATACGTTATTATCATCATTTTTTTTCCGGTCGAACAATTTGGACCTTTGCCACTCCTCATAAAAAGCAGAAATGATGCACCTACGCAGAAAAGTAGTGAGACCGACTGGTGTATTTACGTTCGTCGTAAGTGGTTGCGTTGCGGCAATGTTGCCTTGGTAGGGTTGATTACTGTAATACTCAGAACGAGCTCGTTTTTCAGCTTAAAGACGGTAAAAATTTATATACACACGAAATTCCAGCGATATATGTATATATTACAATATGCATAAAAGGAGGTTTTGCGGGCGGCCGTATTTTAATAACAAAATGTATAGCCGTGCATCACACGCGAACATAATGATATAATATACTCGCGGCGTGTCACCCGATGAAGTTATAAATCTCCGGGCACGGTCTTCCGGAAAATTAGATTTTGTTTTTTAAATAAAAAACATGCATATTTATTATGCACTGCTGCAGACTTACAATGTGTGTGTGTGTGTGTTTAAATATTTTCATAGCGCACAGTATGCCAAACACACACAACGCGTAGAGTATATCCAATTTAACTTATACAATATATAAATATCCAATCCTATATCGACAATCGGAGGGAAAAATACTATTATTATGATTACGATTATTATAATAGGTAGGTTATTTTTATGATTGGCATTGTTACGACCACACGCAAATCGATTGACCGAATGTAGCCGTTCGCATATTATTACGCATTGGCCATCTATATAATAATTATTATTTTTATAATATTGTGTTCGTTTGACCGCATATGTGAGTTTGATCGCTGAGGCTTTTACCTATCAATTAACCGTTTCGATTGATAACAGAAAAAGGCGACAATAATATAACGCGGCGATCGGGTCATTTCGTCGCGGATTTTTCAATGTGATAATATAGATTTTATTTCATTTCAATCTATACGGTTGTTCGGACTTCCTCGACAATATCGTTAATGTGCTGTATATTTAACAGACCTAAACCAGTTTTTGTAAAAATGATCTGATGTACTTTTATACTGATTTTTGAAAACGTCATTAGCAACGAATCATCAATACGCCCAAGGATAATAAATTGTTCATGAATAAACCACAGATAAACGAAAAAAAAAAATCCAATGGGATGGCGATCCGTCCATCCCAAGCCGCCTCATATTTACCACAATCGTTATAATGCCATAATATCGCGAGCCATGAACAAACACGATACACATGCAGAACGTATATATTTCTATAGTATCTGTTCGGATTTGTTTTCGATATTTAATTTTTATTTTTACCTCTAGTCGTTGTGAAAAACACCGGTTGGCGTTTTCATCGAAAAATACACGACATGAATGTGGGTGCTCGTATTTCGGTCCAAACGATCTGCTGTCGTTTCGTTTCATTGTCACAGGATACTACTTTATTTAATAACGGGTAATTACCGCGAAATGTTCAAACAACAATGGCCTTTTTCAATTCCGCAGATAGGAGGTACCATAAAACGAAATGATAAAAACAAATAATATAACATTGCGGGGAAGAGCAAAAAAAAAACCGCTATATACATAATTATATAGGTTATATTATTATCATTATAATCGAGTACCTAACGGAGCTTTTTCCTCTCTATTTCATTTACTCTCTTACTCTACAAGGCGCTAACAATAAATATTCCAAATTTAATAGTTCCCCAAAGTTGTTCGCCTAACGTCTTTTCTAAATTTGAGCAAAAATATCTTTAATGTCAGAGTGCTTTCAGCTTAACGACTTCGTATTTGCATAATAAAATATTTTCTTTGCCACTTTAGATACATTAATAATAAGGCACATAAACTAAAAACCAAAAACAATAACATTGATAAAACCCAACAAATAATAAATATATTATGTTATTTTTAAATTGATTTGATTATTATTGTTTTAAGCGGGAAATATTATCAATAAATGGTTTGGATATCAAACTCATACCTCAGTTGTAGGTATTGTTACAAGCGCTAAAGCAACAATCGTTTTAGAAAAAAACTGAAATGTTCATTATTATTTTTTTTTTTATTGAAAATACGTTCAATTTGGTTAATTAGTTTTTAAATAATTAAGTAAACATTATAATATTAAATTAGTTTACATAGAACTTTGCCTTTTTGCACAATTTTAGTATAAGAATAAACTTCTAAGAATTTTCTATATGCAATATACACACATCTACTATCCACTACCTGCGTATAATACATTATTTTGAAGAACAGACATAAAAAAACAGTATTGTTGTTCAACCAATAGTTTCCTCGTTATTTTTCAGAATTTAAAAGCTAAAAAAAAGTTGAAGAACATTTTTGAAAATCCAATTTTATTATATAATATATATATAAATATAAAATAATAACACACATTTATAGTACGTGCCTTCTATCGAAAAAATAAATTTTATTTTCCTAGTAAGATTGAATACTATTACTTTCCATAAACGAAACATAATAATATGTCACAATCGTTCGAAATAGTATTAACGCATCAATATTTCAATCGTAGTGGTTTGTAAATTCAAATGTTATTTAGTTATGTTTTCTTCGTCTTGGTTTTATATTATCATCCCACTATTGAATTAACTCGATTTTTCGCACATAGTAACAGCTAGCGCTAGTCTTGATCGCATCACTCAAATCCAAAATATAATAGCAATATTACATTGCAAATCGTCACAAACCGCGATGGTCGATTCGATGGCCTAAAATTGTTAATTATAAGATCAAATTTTCGCATCGTCATGGATGTTATTTAAACATTATTACACGGTCCGTTTCCGATTTGGTTGGTTATGTTATTCATCATTTTAACAATATTTACATTTTGACGGAAACCGACAAGTTAAAAAACTTATAAGCCGTAAAGTCCCGCTTTGTTCACGCGTATAATTTATTGTACAAGTCCCACGGTATACGCATTACGCACGTATAATATGCGAATTTGATTTTCGTATAAATTCGTACTTACAAATTGTTTCGTCCAGCCGTTAAATCACCTAAGCATTTGTATCCAATCGGATCGACGCGCGTATTGAATTAGAAATTTCATCATCGGTTGTACAACGCGTTTCCGCTGGAATCGAGTTACGGTCACACACCCACACATCCGTATTGTGTTTTCGTGGCAGAGGTATTATATGTACCTACTACCTATGTGCTCGTAGTTATAACGATTATAATAGTGGCCAGTGAATAAATCTCGACGAGCGGGTTTCGGACGTCGGACGGGATCGCGTAATCGGATTAATGGTTAACTGCACTTAATGGGTGGGTTTCCGTACATCGAAACTCGCGTATGCGGAATGTGAAATTCGCTGCTCTGGAATCTAATAATACGACAGATTATCATGATGTCACGGAGCAGAGTGGTTTTTGGCTATCGCGCGGATGCGCTCAAAGTCGCCACAGAGATATGTATACCTACCTATTATTATTATCATCATCATCGTCGTCACAATATTATTACGTCACACAATCGTGTATTTCCGAATATTTAATTATAATATTAATAATATGTTCTAATGGCTGGTTCTATAGGACGGTATGCGATCTGGAGGCGTAATTTCATCATCAACTACTAAAAAACAATCTTAAATGTCATTCGGACTGCACGATGCGTTACATTTTTTATTGACAGCATTGTATCGTCTAAGAGTGAAATAAACGCGTCGCATCGCCTGACAAAAACTAAAAGTCCCCCAAAACGTTCTCTTCGTAATTATTAATATCACCAAAAATATGTATGCATAGTTTGTATTGAGTTGTTAATACACCTTTTTTAATTACAATAATAAAAAAATGTACATTTTTAATTTCATACTAAAATCTAATTGTAAATAGTAGTTTATTTAATTATTACTGATAATTGTTTAAAATTTGGATAACCGTAGATTAAAATTTTCTCCTATATCACCCCAATCTGCTAATCTTAATATTAAATAATACTTGTTGTTGATTAATACAAACTACTAGTTCGAAATTCAATGATTCAGATAAATATTTCATAATGAGATTTGAAATTAAAATGTATGATGTGGACTGAGACAGCCTATTATCCAAAAAACTAAAAATAATAGCAACAAATATAAGCATAATGGCTACATTAATTGATTGGAGATTGTCTGCTTACCTAATTCATCAAAGTAATATGTGACAGAGAATTAAATTTTGATTTTGTGCCCATTTGAATAGTAAAATATTTATTTAAAAATGATTTTAAAAATAAACGATTATCATAAAACACCATCATAATGTATACACAAAACTCTATATAATTTAGAAAGTTTTTTTTTTTTTGGATCAAACCCTTTAAAGAACAACTATAACAGTATTATCGTATAATATGTACTGTTGCATGCGATAGGTGGCTTAGGGAAACGCCTTTGGAAATGAAACATTTTTTTTTTTTTACTCGCGATATCATTATACGGGCAATTATTTCGTGCGGTTACTATACTTTATATTGTACACGAATAATAATGAAATGTATATTATAATCTACCATTGGCCCATGGTGTTTTGCGTATGTTAATTTTTTTCCTCTTTCCAAGAAATATTTAACTAAAACTATGTATACATTGTCTCGTATACATGCACATAGGTATAATATGCATATACTCATGTATATACGTGTGTGTATGTATATTATGTTTATGTGCAGTACGCGGGCCTGTGGATTTGTGCGATTAAACAAGCAATTTAGTTAATTGAATGGCATTTCGCTGCGCAACGTGAACTCGTTATGTGATCACCGCCGTAATTAAAATACGTCCACCGAACATTATTGCTTATATTGTCTGTATTTTAACCGTTATAAAAATTAAAAAAAAAAAAAAATATATTTATTTTATACATTTATAATTTAATGTTTTTGTTTTATTTTGCAGTTTGTTAAAATGAACTGAATTTTTGGAGTATCTGTCGTAGATTTATATATACGTACACACGGAAACGTCAGTTGATTTATTCGATTTTAACGAACGGGGTTAATATCGTCACCGGTCATCATCATAATGTCGACGGCGATATGAAATTATTTTATTTATCCGTTGTAAACAACTGAAACGTAATCCTGTTACTACAGAAAGGTATAATCTACACTATAATAGACGCGTCACTTTTAGCAGCATGTGCGCTAAGAGATCGTATACCTAATCATAATCGTTTGGTCGATCGGTTTTAGTGCGAGAACATGTCACTTAAGTTCGATTGATAGCAAATAAACCCTCTTGATTCTGTCACCGAATAAGAAAACGAGTCACTCCGGGAGGTTATCTATCATCGTAGTGTTTTATTCGCGTATTTTGTTTGGACAAGCTGTCGCAATATTCCTAAAAGGCTTAATAATAATCGATGTGCATGCAGTACATCAACGCAAGTAGGTACATTCTATCATATATAACAACAAGAACTGCGAATTTCGATATTTTATAGATTATAATATAGAGTATTAAGGTATGTATACCGAAAACGGTGTACGCTAACCTACAAGTAAGTATAAAATAATAGACCTAAGTGATTTTATAATAATTAATGATAATTATTTCTCGTGTACTATCAAAGTATCAAAGTAATTATTGTCGTCAACGTGTTGTATTATTATAATAACTAGTTTATACATATTTCTGGCGTGTAGATGATATATTTATAGTTTTTAAAGTTGTGTTCAGAACGTCTGCGGGCCTACACCGACAATAGTTTCAAACTCAATAGCTACTTCTGAAGTTTATCCGTGAATTTGACAAAGTTAAAATTAACACAAACCATGTACACGCAAATACGGATGGGTTGAACAAATAATTAGTTTAACAACATACTAGCTGTTTCGTTCATTGACAGTGCACCTAATAGTAGCCCCATAAATTCTGTAATAATAAAAATTATAAAAAATTTAAATATATTTGTAATTTCAATGAATTTAATTGAACGCACGTTATTTGGTAATGCCCTTCATGTCATTTTTTAGTCCTTTCGTATTGAAATAATATGTGTACCTAATGATATTCTTTTTGTTTGAAACTTATAATTTATTGTATTGTTCTTATAGATTCGTGTGGGTTTGTTGCAACTATACGTTAAAAAATTATACATTTTGTTTTTCATGAATCAAATTTTAATTTTCAAAATCCGTCATTATGCATTTATCATTTTAATACAAGGGGTTTGTGATAACTAATGAGAAAATTTAAAAAAAATAATATGCAATTGTATAAGATCTTCTAACCTCTTCAGTCAATTTATAATATCATGAAAGGTAACTAATATGCTACAGTTTAAGTGGAAAACAAGAAATCTGAATAAGAGTTTGATTCCGTTATTATACTTGAAAGAGATAATATATATTATACACCAGTGGCGCACAGTATTTTTTTTTCAAGGGGAGTCAAGGTAAAAATATAAAAATTTTACAATTAACAAAATTAAAAAATTATGACCTAATTTTAACCTAGATCTCGGAGAAAATTTCGGGTGAGGTTACAATCCCTTAACACCCTCTTCTCTGCGTGCGCCACTGCTATACACCGACATTATCTTAAAGAGCACCCGTAATCTGAGATTTATGTACGGTTTATGTTGATAGCTGACTGTTTTAATATGAGATTTTAACATACATGATGACGTATTATATAAACTACACGTTTTTATATTTATAATATATTATTAGTAATAATACTGAACATTCGTATTCATCCGAAGTCATCTTGAAAGATTTTTTTTTTTAATTCAAACTCTAGTCACACGATATTCAAATCATTATTTATGAGCATATTATCTAATCATTTTTAAGCTTCTATGGTCTAGTTTGAATTGTTTTTTTTCTTTTTAGTTGCATATGACCGAGCTGTGGCATTTACTCGTCTAAGTGAGAAAAATTACTACCCACGATGATAAAATGAACAATAATGATAAAATATTATAGCAATAAGCTCAATCGTAAAGACGGAATTGTACAGCCACGGAAACAAAGTTTAAAACATTCTAAAGAAAAAAAAATGTGCACACTGCAACATTTTATGCCGGTGAGGAATAGACAATTATCGCTACTATAATGTGAACACAGTTTGTTCTGTGATCGTCGTTATAGTGATCAAACAAATTACATTTTAACGTTGTGTACAATTTTATATGTTATACTTATATTTTTTAAATTCTGTGACATGTATAAATAATTTCCATAATTATTACATTCATACACCTACCAAATAATAACCTATCGAATACCAACTGACCGTGATCAAATCCTGTTTCAATATCAAATCGTGTTATTATAGTTTCGCATCAAAATGCCATTATAGAGCAGTGCAATTTACTAAATTGTAATATATAATAAAGTATATTATATTACCATGAACGATAGGTCGATTGTAGACTTTAAATATTTAATATCACCCTAACTGTATTTAATAATTATTAATATAAGTTTCGCGTTTAAAATTTATTTTAGAGATATTATACATAATATTATTATTATTGACGCATGTTAAATAATTGTGTACGTGTATAACATAACAGTATATGCGTTGGGAAATTTATTGTTCGTTATTGCATATGCATTTTCTACGCGTTTGGATTAAATAATAAAAAATAATAAAACCAAAAAGGGTTAAAGCAAAATAGAATATATAGTATGATAAATAGTTCAATTACTTTTTCTCTCGGTTTTTTTTTTTTAACAAATGCATTTTTGACACGGTCTTTTTTTATTACTTTTTTCTAAATAGTGTGTATAAAGTGTGTGCATGTTTGTGTGTGTGAAAAATGTAGTTCCGTTATTTGTACGCCACAGACACAGACACAAACACACATGACATATATACACACAGACACGCGTTGCAAGCCGTTGTTATTATGCATTTTTTGCGTTTGTAAAATAAAATTTTTTCAAAAAAAAAAAAAAAAACGTTTTCGCTTAAAACGATGAGAGTATTGTTTTATTTCATTTGAATTTTATACGCACGTTTGCATAAATTTATTAATATCGAATGAAATGAACCAACCGAATGCGTACCCGGCCATGCAGCGACAACGGAATTTAGGACGAATAATCGTTTACGATTTAATATAACGTTATTATCATATTGTTATTATTGTTTTGTAAGCGCATACGGCGTTGTATCGATGTTTTTATTCGACGAAAACTCTCTGTAGGCGCGACTGGCACGTGTCGCGGACGGTCGGTTGAATAATATAGCAATAATATTATTATTAAAATCTTATCACCACAATGAGAAAAATTTGAATATGCCTCCGTTATAATATTATAGATAGGCACGGATCATCGGAATGACAACGACGCAACGTCGGTTATTCGGGTCGTAGAAGAACTACTAGTAATGTCGACGTCAGTAAATATTATTTTCGGATTATTGTCGTGATCGTATTGTTACGCGTGATCCTCCGCGAAATAACAACTATTATATCCTTATCTGGACGTTTTCGATCCCTGCACACGTTGCGTACCGTGGGTGTGACACGATACGTTTTACGATTAACGCCAAAGATCTTCGAGATGAATCACAGCAAATTTTTTTTGGAGACTATGTCGACTATTCCAGACGACGACGACGACAAAATTATAAAACGCGTCGCACTGCAGTATGCGGGGCACCACCTAACACGAGGGGCAACCGTCCGTGTCCGTGTTGAAGAAATACAAATTTAATCGCATGCACACGGCTCGGCGCAAATAAAATGCTAATAATGCGCTTGTACATTATATTTTAAAGACGACTCGAGCGGGATTAACCGACCGTGACACGTATAGAGTCAGAAAACGTGATGACAACGTCGTTGTCGTTGCCATCGTCGTTTCCTCGTATAATGTTGAGCAAACTGGAACGGGATAGTAAGTTATCATATTATTTTGGTTGTTATGATTACAAAAAAAAAAAAAAAACTAATTTTTGTGGAGTTTTAATAAGTTCTCGGAGGCTATAATTTATTTAATATATTTTAAAATTGATTGATTTAGAGTTGTTACGCGTGTGGTTCAGTGGACTTTTTGATCACATTTCTTTCTTTTTTAAATTTGTTTATTGATTAAGTGGTGTGCAAAAAATAACTGTCACTAGATGGCAGATTTGATTCATCTGATATAATCGGAATGGTATCTGATTGATCAGTGATAACTCATCAGGCTTACTTAAAATGGAGAGTATGCGCGCGCGCGCGCGTGTGTGTGTGTTAGAGAGAGAGAGAGAGAGAGAGTGAGAGTAGATGATGATAAAGAAAGCTAAACTTATATCTAACATAGCTTCGTTTTTAGGTTCAATTTCTTACTCTCTTCTTTTATTTTTCAAATTAAATCACCGAGTGCATCGAATATCAATACAACAATAATCAAACAGAAATACAATCTTTTATCAATACTTAAGTGTGGTGTATGAATTATTATTATTACCTATATTGTACTCGTTGACGGGTCTTTCATATTGACAGGTTTCACAAATCAAAAAAGTGAAGAACTCACACATTTTTCATTTAATATTACGGTCGATCTTATGTTTGCTCAATAGGTAGTGTGAATTTGACACCACGCTTCGATTCACAAGTTTAAGATACCTCTGCAAACGCGCACGCAATTACGAGTTAAATACCGCCGCCGCCATCACAATAATAATCGACGGTATGGATATTTTTTTTTTCATCGAATGTTGATGGCTTATTACAACTACTGAATGAGAAATGTACGGAAAGAATTTTATTATTTAAAATATTATAGGATACAAATTAATAAGTAACATTCTTACAAACATTTTGTTGTAGTTAAATATCGACTGGAAAATAAATATCCTGTTAATATTTTGAGCAAAATTATATTTTCCTTTTGCATAATTTACTAAAGATTGTTAAAAATGTCATTGCTTTATTTTTTACCCAACTAGTAACTACAGTATCTTGGGACAATTTTTCCTTTCTACCTTATAGCATTTCGAGTGCGGTTTTTATTGTATCCCACGCAGTTACAAGGAAGGTTTGTGACTATAAAGGAGAGCGTTGATTCGGTACGAATTCATACCTAGTCACTAGAAAGACAAGAAAGCGTGGTGCCCGAAAACTGGCAAAATTACTAGTACTTTTTCAAAATCGATTTCGATTAAAATTTCCCGCAACCAGTAAATGCGTATGCGATGCGTGTTTTACGCACGGAAACGACCTCCAATAGTATAAAAACTTTTTTCCCATAGTTTTTTTTTATTATTATCACTTCTTGGTACTCGTCCAACAGTCTAATATCCTTTTCCCGATGTCTCGAGCGCGCATGCGCTCTGATATGTGTGTGCGGGTAGATTTCGAGTTATTGGCAATTTTCCCGACGTATACACTTATAATAGGAGTAGGTATTTTTTTCTCTTCTTCAAATGCTTTATTTCGTTTGGTTTGGTTTGGTTTGATGTGTTTGTGTTTTTTTTTTTTAATTTTAATTGCATAGACTCCGGGATTTTTCGTTTTCAGCAGACATGGATAAAACGAAACCAAACGGTCGACAGGTGTCAGGTCTACTCGTTCAGTAATACCTAATCACATTCGGTCGGCCCACATTGCAACATTATCCAGCATGCTGGTCACATTAGCACGAATAACCCGCCGGCCGCGTAACAGAAATTTCAGACGGGTTCAACACTAGTGACTCAAAACACCCCCTGAGGGTCGCGTTGAAGATAATTCAATGTGTCCCCGTCTGCCTATTGCTCCTCGTTATACCAGATTCCGGTTTTATTATCAAGAAAATAATTTTGATTTAAACGCTCTCTGTATTTTATGTCATTTGCATCGCGAAACCTCTGTAGTAGTAGTGAAACAAAGTAATAGGTCTTTCGGGAAATCAGTGTCAGTTTTATTCAAATACTTATTCACATTTATCCACTAGGATTTTTGTTTTAATATACCCTTATCTATTTACTAGGTACTATATAATAAAATAAATATATTTATTATATACATTTTATGAAAAAAAAAAACATAATATTTATAGACTATAGTTTTCAATAAATAAATCAAATTCTTAATGTTTTAATGATATAATTATGTTTCATTTAGTGTAACCGTATATTGAAAAAGTTTAAAAAAAAATTGGCTTATAATAAAAAATAATAATATATCAATGGCTGATTATAATAAAGAAATTAAATTATATTTCTGTTGAATAGGTATGTGTAACCATATTTAAAATCAATGATTAGTAAATCTATATGACGTAACATAGTATTCTTATCTTTTGTTGACTTTTGGACTTTATATGAGACTTGTTATTTCGATTTTAAAATGTAAAACTATTTTCATAGTGGTTTATTTTAAACATAATTTGTGTACACTTTGAAAGAAATATAAGAACTAAACTAACTTTTTAGCAAACATTATCGATATAAATTATTTATCATTCTGTAAAACAAGTTTCTACAGTGTATTAATTAATAATTATACTATCCTATATTCTTATTACCTATGGTCTATGGATATTGTCCAACGAACTGTATACTATAATACTTTTGGTTTAGGTATCAAAACAACATCAGAAACTTATTCATAAAAGTTTTACTATCCACTACATAGAGGTTTGTAAATTCAAATTTGTTATTTCGTCTATCATGACTCATTAAGTTAGAATTTTGACTAATACAATAATAGCTATATACAATATGGCTTGTATCTATTAAATTTAGTTAAATTATTTGATTTATTAATTTTTATACACTTTATTTTGTAGATACTTTCTATAAAATGGCGTCAATTAAACATCGAAAGTCTCTAAGATACAAGGGCAAATGTTTGAAAACATAATATAATATATACTTTTTCTTTTACAACAGTCAATTTGACTTTATCCTTACTGTGACAGTAGGCTTTGTACTTGTAGTATTAAATGTAAAGGGGGCAATGTATACATTGGTATTTCCATAACTGAACATGATTTATAAGATCTTAAACTACACTGTTTGATCACATTTAAATTTAATATATTTTAAAATAAAAATGTATACAACAATTGTTATTTAAACTTTTAAAAGTTCTTGCTTGCAATCAAAAGTTAAAAAAGTGAAATTGGACTTTTAAAATTAAAATTCTATATATGTGTGTGTATACACTTCGTGAAAAAGCTCAAAATAAATGTAAAGTATTTCGGTTTCATCATTGTCGCGTATATTCTCGAATACAATATTATTGTTTAATTAAGATCAGCTCAATTGGTCATCTATCGAGGACGTAACTAACAAAATATTTAATTTATACATGATTAAATAAGTATCAAGAGAGTGTGTATCTAATAAAATTTGGTCAACATTATTTTTTTTTACATTACACCAGAAATTCAATTCTTAATTTATCACATTTATCAACTATGGTACTATGCCGTTTACAGTATGATACATAGTGGTAATATTAAACTCAGTTATTTTCAAAATAATAAAATATGAACAATATTATTAATAATAATTTATATTTAGTAAACTTGTTAGTTATATTATACAGAAAAGTGATTTTTTATTTAAATTGCATTTAATAACTTGAAAATTAATAATTATTACCTAATAAATTAAGTGAGTAAAAATAATCAACTATCAAATATTAGAATTAAACTTATTATCCCATTTACCACTCTATCATTTCAGTCATTGCATTAAAAATCTGGTCCATATTAGATATTTTCTAAATTGTATGTATATTTATACATAATCTATATAGCAAATAATACTATACTGTCAGATTCACAAGTCATACGAGGTTAAGCCTTTTTGGCGACGATGGAGGTGGCTTTCGGTTGATTCGAAGGTTTGAGCCGTAATAATAATAATAACAATAATAACACCAACGCCAAAAACCGTACGAATATAATCTGTTTTTTTTTTCACAAAAATGACATTTTCTAACCCTTTTAGCGGCTACCACGCCATGCGCAGGTACGATCTGGTTGACATTTACTATATTTTACTTTCATTTAACGCCAGTACGTTACATTATACACCTATGTGGCTATACGCACATTACACGCGAATGCGCGTAAATTACGTTTCACTAAGGTAAAAATGAATTTCATACGAAAACCAACGAGCGTATATATTATTATGTGTATAGAAAAAATGTGTATAATGTTTAAAAATGTCTAAAAAAAAAAAAAAATACGGACGTTTTTATTAAACCACCCTGATTGATAGCTAAGCGCGAAAAAACCGACAATATTCGTCAGATGGTTTAAAATAAACGATCCTATTATGATAATAGCTGACAAAACTATTTATAATAATATATGTATTATGTTATAGGCTATCGCTGTATAACTTTACTAATCGACGTGATTTATATAATAATTAAATTATATGCAAGCTATAATTGGCACGTACAAGTTATGGAATTAGTATATAAAAAAAAAAAAAAAAAAAAAAAAAACAGGTGATTGATTTTTTTAAACACATTAATCTACCTAACACATGTATTTTAGTTATAAATGATGATTATAAATACAATATATCTATCAGCTAGTCGCGTGTGCGTACACTTTTGTACTACTAATAAATTAATTTTTTTATTATTATTTTATTGGTTATGAATAATAAACCCGCTAAATATGTTATATTGTTAAGAAAACTACAGTAAATAGGTAATTTAAAACTATGTTTACAAAAAAAATTATAGGTTTAGTTAAAACAAATTAATTTACTTGTCATTTTATTTAATCTCGATTTAAAGTGTATACAATGATTTTAAATAAAATTAAACAAATACATAATCCTCGATTTAATGATTTAATAGACACAAATGAATAATTCTTAGTTTAAGCCACTAAAGATATTTTACAGAATGAAGGAATAGTATAGAATATTATTCAATAAAATATTCGGTAATTATTCAGATAAATTTAAGTTGTGAAATTACTATATTATATGCCTGAACAAATAATAATTAAAAATAATGAATTAACTTATTTTTGACTGAATTAAGAGTTTAAGACTATAATTTTCCCCGTAATATTAACTATAGAAACTAAGAGTTAAATACATTGTTTTAACTATTAAATTAAAACTGAACTAGATTATTTTTATTAACTGAATACCATATCATGTTTATGAACACGAATTTAATAGTTAGTTAATCACAATTTTTCCCTAAGACTTTGCTCAAGATTCATAGTGTTACTATAGTATTCTCACGACTGTCGTAAGTAGCGACTAATGGTATTAAAGTTGTGAGGTAAAATAAGTAGGTTGGATAAGGGGAAAGAGCATTTAGGTATAGAGCCAAGATAAACTCGTGGGAAATAAAATTACCGTACAATGCTTTTAATTTTAACATTGGCTATAAAAATTGGCTAACCTATATTGACCGTAACATATTTTGTAGCTATACAAAAATAAACCTGGTGCAGGTAAGATTTTAGAACACGCTCGGAAGTCAGTATTGGAAGTAAGGTAGTAAATTGTCTATCTTCTTTTAAATTGATTGTTGTTTATCGTTCTTACCTGAAACAAAAAAAAAAAAAAGAACTATTAATTTTATTTATGACGTATACACGAAGCCAAGCAGGTATAAATTCACAAATCATTCATTGTTGTAATATGTCTCGTTATATGTGTTAATAAATCTATAAATTATAATATTAGGGTCTACGTTATATATTATATTGGTACAACTCAAGACCCGGGGCTTATAACCAAAAAATTATCCAAATATTAGTGTGTCTAAAAACAAAATATATACGGTAAAATATTTATTTAAATTTCGTTAACTATCAGTTGTAAATATTAATTTATTATACACTTAAAAATTAAAGTAAAAATTTAAATTTAAAATTATAAAATAATTTTTTTTTATAAAAAAATATTAAATGGATATGTTTTTTTTTTTATACATTATAACTCACAATCAAAGACTTTGTTTGTCGTTGCACCGTCAAACACAAATGCATAAATACATTTCATATTCTATTTATCGATACGCCTTTTACAATTTATTCATTGATAATTACATAATGTCTCTCTTTAATATGCAGTTAACTACAAACATTGCAAAAAATGCGATTAAATAAAAAAAAACTTCGAAATACGGAATCATATTCAAAATTAAATTTTGTATTTCAATTTGTATAAGTATAATTTAAATGTGTAGCTGATCCAGCAGTTTTTTCATTCAATAAAAATATAGAAGTTCATAAACCTTTGGTCTCTGTAAAATGATTGCAGACAATTGTTATAACTTTCATTCGTAAATCATCCATAATTAGTGTCAACTATACATATATGATTATGCGATGAACTAATTTACTACTATTTAGAATTGCACGTTTTGAACGTACTTCCGGTTTGTAAAAATCATGTGGGTTGTTAGACATCAGAATACTAACATTTGGAGGTCAGTTGTCTACACGTTCGTATAGAGCGAATTATTTAACAGTAACGTCATTATCGTTTCAAAAAGTGAATTGACGATCTTTAAAGATTTTTGTTTTTATTCACTATTTCAATCATATAAAATTTTAAACAAACCTTACTCTACCGACTTTTGAGTCTTAAACCTATACATATATAAATTATAATTTATTAAGAGGACATCAGAATTTTGTGTAATCTACGACCTACAAGTGCATATCTAACATATTATTACAAATGTGAAATGTTACACAAATATTATGAGTTCAACATTTCCCGCTCCGTTAGCTTATTAGAATAAGTTGATCTGTTACCAAACTCAAATTTACCAAAATTGTCTGAGATTTTTTTTTGTTGTAGGTTTTTGAAGGGACATTTTTAAAATTTAAAAATATTCGTTAATTACTCGTTTCATAATTAAAATATTGAAAAAACAAACAATAGTGAACCTATAGTATCCTCATAAAACGTTAACATTAGATGTTATAATAAATCGATTAAACAGTATAACATTTTGATTGACACATTTTCTAATAGCATAAATATTTTTTTTTTTTTAATAATAACTGATTTATATAAGAATTATAGTATAAAAGAATATTGAAGTATCTAGCACCATTTAAGCAACTAAACATTGGCTAAAGAAAACAGGTTATTATAATATGGTTTTATCAAAATGTTATTTTTTAATCAACTAAACGTACCAATCGAATAATATAATATTCTATTGTACAATTTTCAAATGTTCGCACTAATGTCTAATTTATTAATTTCTTATGATTTATATAATAAGTTTTAACCAGTCTGTATTTTAAAGCATCTTGTAATAAAGTGCGCTAAACATTTCATAACGTTGTCATGGTCAATAACTATTGATAGATTTGTGTGTGATTTATAAGATATAGAAGGTATGTTTTACGATTTGTCTTTCAAATGGACCGTAGAAAATAAATCGTGGAGAAAAAAAATAATAATAACGCAAAACGAAATAGAAGACTGACATTGTGTACTTTACAATAGTTTGCAAAAATAATTTCGATTCCAACAAATCACGGCTTTTGGTTAGTTTATTTTTAAAAAAAATACGATCCAGCTTTGATTTTATTATTATTATTATTTTTATTTTATCCGCAACAAATTCTACGCCGTGACGGTTATTTATTTGGAAAACGTTTAAAGTAAATTTTTTTTTCATTCCGGCCGACGATTTTTCAAGTACATCTGTTCTCTTCTCCGTCTACATACACACCATCAAGCTGCAACCAACATTAAGCTACCATTTCCATTTTTTTATTATTATTATTATTATCTGCTACATCTACCACGAGATTTTTTACCATGTAACAATAGCCTTAAGTATATACTCATTTTACAGACTACCGAACATTCAGTTTTCTTGTTTACAATCAAAGACATTGGGTACAACTACTACTACAGTAGTCTGACGAACATTGACAAAAGATTGCATTTAGGTAACTCCTTTAGAAAATACATTGTGTATATGAATAGTTTTTTCCAGTAAAGTATGTTTATATACCTATATATATATATATATATATAATATATTATAATAATCAAGTACACACAAACCCCAAACCTTTAAAACTAAAAAATATATAATTATAAATCATATTTTTTAACTATAAAAAATGATTAACTCATAAAATGTATTATTATAAAACTATAGAATCAGCTTTAAATAAATATTATTATAACGTCCAGATATTATACTTATTATACCTAAGATGATGTTGAAATTTCAGTTTTACAAAGAAAAAATATTTTAAAGAGAAATAAGACTTGAGTGGTTGTTGTTACTAAGTAAATAATAAATTGACTATGAAAAATTTAATTAAAGTTTGCTTTACTTAAAATTAATTATTTTATCGTAAAACTTAAATTGTTCTAATTTAAAGACAGTATACATAATACATATATATTGAAAAACATAATTATTTTGTTTTAGTAAAAAAATGTGTTTCAAGTATAATCTGATACAAATTAAAATAGTAAAAATATCCACGAATATTATATTATTATTTCTTAAGGTGTTCAAATGATTAAATAAATGTTTTGAATATCGGAGGTCACTATAAGATTAAATATTAAAATAAATTTCAAACGCATAAACAAATTAATTATTATAACCAGAGCTTCATTAATGTGATGTTATGGTTTGTTCAACACGAAAGTCTAACAATATGCATAAGGCATATTCAGTTATTTTATACGTACAAAATGTAGTATGTTTTTAATGCTTTTTGATTTTTTAATTTTTAGTATTTTTTTTTTTACCTATAATCGCTTCCGATTTTCAATCACAAATAGTGTTGATTTTGTAAGGCTTATTATGTGTATCCAATCAATAATTTAATTATTGCATCTCATTTTCTTTAAATCGATTGTGGTTTCACACATTGCCACATACGAATAGTATTTTACTAGAAACAAATTGTTCAACTTGGATATGAAATATTATCGTGTTATAAGATTATGCTCTCTATGACTACATTGGTTTAATTTAAAGTTTGTTCTCTTAATCAAGTTAAAAAACATGTTTTTGAAGACTACAAAGACTACATGACTTCTGGCATATACATGAGGTCTATACGTGCACGATAACCGAATTTCGATTAAACATTTTTCTCGTCAGAAGCATCCAGAACTATAATAATATAACATCAGAAGTACCGAACGGTTCGAAAATTATATTGAGACGTTGTCAAAACGATTTCTAAATCCCAAAGCAAGTGTGCCATTCATTTTGATACAATTGTAGTTGAAAAACTCTCCAGGAAATAGTTGAATTATTGAATTATTGGTTTCTAATTTTTACCCCGACAAAATATCAATATTACACATTGTTATTATTAATACTAAAATTATCTTCGTTAAAATCAATAATACATTATTATAATAATATTTTTACTATATAATATTATCTGTTAACAAAGTAGAGTGGAATACACTCGATGTCATCCGAATAGAACTGTTCATGGGTACTTCCAATATCGATAAAATAATAATAATCTGATACGATATATTATTATATGAAACAATTTTTAAAATACTTGATGATCGAGATAATTAAAATGTATTGGCAATTCTGCTAATCGACACATCACCGAGCCAACAAGGTTGTTAAGTCAACAATATAGATACAATTAATATAAAAATCTAATTACAATCATTTTCAAGCTCCGTTATTTTATGCTAATTATATTCCGTAAAATGTAATGAAAATAGGTTTAAAGTTGCTTATCCATTACCATAAAAAAGAAGTGCTTACTTATGCCTTTTATCTTAGTATTACTAAAAGCAAAACCACAGTAAATCCACTTAAAGCCGCTATCCACTATCCATTATTCCTTTTCTATTATTATTGTCTACTTAAATAATTTCATCTTCAGGTGCGACAAAATGTTTAAATATTTGATAAATCACCTGACTGCATTATCAATTGTCTGGTCTGAAACGAAATCTTTCACAGAGCGACCACTGATGTATGAAATTGCAGATATATTCGTGATGATTTTTATTTACAGCGCATAATGATTATTTTTAATGTCCGTTTCTAGGACTTAATAGGTATAATCAATAAAAATATATTATTTATCGAGTTGTTGATTACATTTAGCACATCAAAATAATGTATCATTAAAATTATCAAATTATGAATTAAGTTTCTATTAGCAAGCTGGACGATAAGCTCATTTTGATACGATTTCGGTTCATTATGTATTTAAGTCAGATAACTGGTGAATTGTGCATCGTTAAGTGACTTTTCACTCAACTGTTAAACCAAATAGACAGCTGTCTGAGACAATTATTTTCCTTACATTTTGTTAATGCGACTCGATATTTCGGGTTCTACGCTTTTAATTGCACACACTGTAGGAAGAATTATCTGTTTCAAATCAATATATTTTCGTTGACAAATGTTTATATCCATTACGTTTTTAAATCTATAATGACTGTTATAAGTAACGGTATTAATTGTTAGATAATGAATGTTTGGATTAAAAAAGTTACAAAAAAAGTCTGATTATGCTATAATAAATCTACATTGATGGGTCTAGAAATATATATTTCTCTACAAAATACATCACCTGAAATTATATTCATGGAATTTTGGCATTGCGTGGTCAAATGGTCAATCGAAATAATATTTATTATAAAAATTTCTAAGACGGTATTTACGTATAAGTTAATTTTAGCATCAGCAAGCAATCATTTATGATTTTTTAGGTCCATTTCACAATATTGTCTTTATAACGGGGTCAGCTAAATCATCATCTTTGGTTATTTGCAATTAAACTATATATTTATATTTATATCAACAAGGCCGTAGTCAGAAAAATATTTTTATTTTTTTTTTGGGGGGGGAGGGGTTAAAGTATAAATAATAAATATGTTATATTATGTAATAAAATATGAAATTCTAACGATTCAATCTTGTTTAAAAAAAATCGGGGGGGGGGGTGGGGTTGAATCCTAACCCCCTGGCTACGGCCTTATCTCAATATCAATCAGTTGAGTAGTAAGGTCACAATTTAGAGATAATAAAATATCCATCTCATAGTATATTATATCTAGATCATGTGCAAATATATTTGTTTTTATTTTGGTATTATGACGAAAAAAACTTACTGGAAATTACTTTGGATATACCTATGTCAATTTATCGAAAAATATCTGGACAATATTATTTTACAAAATATTTTATACGTGTACTTAAACGTGTTTCTAGGCTAGGTATTACATCTCACATAATAAACTTTGATATAAAAAGTTATAATAGTCTTAAACATTTTAAATTAGTTGTCAACATATTTTGGAATCGTCTGATAATTGGATTATGACAATGAAGTGAATACTTCATCGAAATTAAATGTATTTATATAGTTTAATAACATTTAAGGACGTGTTGATTATCAAGCTGAAATGTATGCGTTACTTTAATTTCAATTATATATTTATATCTAAAATCATTTCGTATTTATATGACTTTTTATTAAACACCGCGTCATAACTATAGTTATTACCTTATAAGGTAATAAAATCGAATCGATGTAACAATATAATTATTATTGGAAGGATGCCAATCGTGTGTTTTTTATTAATATAAAATCATTTTACTCATGTTTATAACTATGTATAGTTTAGGTGATCACTTAGACTTAACAAGTCAGAGATGTACACAAACGCATTAAAAATTCAACTACTTAGTCATTTGTTTGTAAAATAATAGTAACCAAATTTTAAGTTAAGTAAAATATGTATATATAATATAATATCATCAATAATATTATAAATAAAAATGTTACAAATCTTATAAGTTATTAATATTATTTTGGTTGTTTTACAAACTATTAAAACAGTTGTAGTCCATAATATTAACTATTAAACTATATGTATGATAAAATTGTAATGTATAGCTATTTGTAAAAATATAATATGTGAGCAATGTTGGTTTAATTTTATAGAAAAAAAATGTATTTTTAGGATAATGATATTATTTTAATTGTTAAATTCAATATACGATTTGATGTATAAAATTGTTATTGTTCTAAATATGAATTCATAATAAAAATACTCACTGTATATATTTTAAACTATATACTCTCAGTGTTGTTTGATAGTTTTCTATGGTAACTACTCTTAATCGAACTTAACACCTTAAAAATACATATTCTAAGCATATAATCTGACACTCAACGTGGACTTTCTTTTTGCGTGTTTTATCGAGAGAGTTCAATTCCCAATAGTATAATATATCATGACGTATCTACATCCACCATTGTTGAGTTTTCAGCAGTTATTGGTTAAAACACATGGATTTTAAAAATACAATAATACAATAAACTATTTTAAACATATTATATTCTCCACGCTCTACTCCATTTAAATTACGATACTCACGCCATCATACGTATACGTATACAAAATAGTTATACATTTATAGTATAAATAATAATAATAATAAATAAATATTTTATATCATATGCTTTTACGGTTAACCGAAAATTATGATGTTATAGTATTGAGAAATGGAATGGTATAGTACTATACTAGATGATATTTTCAAGACAAGAAACCATTTTTTTTTATTTTATATTAATATTTCGTTATCTGTTTTTCGTTTTTTTTTTTTTTTTTTTTTAGTTTTACATTATAACAAACGTATATTTTTTTAAATTACGTATAGTTGCCCCGAATATACAGCAGACACTGCTAATTAATATCAAATTACACAGTTAGTTTAAAATTATTTACAAGACGAAGACGGAGGAGAGAAATAATAATGACACAATAATATAAAATAAAGAGAGAAAAAAATGCGCGAGCCTCAAAACGGATCTTACAAAAAGAAGTATAAACTTTGTTACAATAATATATAAAACAGAACGAAGGCTTTAAAAAAAAAAAATAAAACAAATATCATATAATATACATCGTGTTTGATTAAATCCCGGGATTCAGGCAAGTCGTTATAATATTTTAATGCGCGTCACTCATTAAAATCGACTTACGTGCGTGTTTTATACAGTACCTATTTATTTATATATTTATTTTACACAATATGTGTGTATTGTACGAGGCGAAACGGGTCTTGAACGCATAATGATTGCCACCAATTAGTGAGTTTCCACGATAATATTATATTAAACATCGCACATTATGCCCTGTGCATTACGTTTTAGTGGATATTGTACAAACATGACATCATTTGCTGTTGTCTACGATGTATTCGATACGATTCGATTTTAATCTCCGACTTGCAACACAGAAGGAAAGCCTTTTATGGTTAGACAAATGGAGTGGGTACCGGAACTAAAAGTCGAGTGGAAATTTCTTTAGACAATACACTACCGTTCAAATCAAAAGCGAAGCGCAAAAATGATACGGAACATAATAGGTAGTAAGGACCTCACTGAGGTATTACACAAGATATTAAAGATAGCACAAAGAGATAATCCATGTCATGCTTCTGACGCATTTCAGTCGATAGTACATCGAATATTTATTTTGATGAAATCTGTTCGTTTTCCATATTTCGTATTTCGCATCAATCACCCGATAGAAGATAATATTTATTTTATGTAGATGGTATAACTTACTTATTACAATACGATTTACGTAATACAGTTACTTTGTAAAAAAAAAAAACAAAAAACAAAAAATATTTCAATATTTGAATAGTATATTATGTACTTATAGTGTCATAAGCCACCACAAGTATAATAGTTATTTCGGTAATTTTTTTATTGGCCAAATGTGTTTATTAACGTACATTTCCAAATAGAAATAATAATGTTTAATATTTAAAAATATATCTCTCAAAACCAAAACATTGCATCGTTTGTTTACTATTTGGAAAGTGGTATTTTTTAAGTTGGATTTTTATTGACTTGTCTATTTATGGTTTGTTTCAGAACGAAGTTCAATAAACTAAAACTCACGTAAACAGAATAGATGGAATTTGAGAGAGAAATAAAGAAGGACAGATGATTTGATAGGTAGAGACAAAAATTGTTGTTTTTGACCTGTCAGTGGATTTTTGATACGTTTGTGTAACAAGTTTTATTATTATTCTATAAAATATATTGATTGTAACGTAGCTATATTAAAAGGTATGATTTAGATCAAAATCAGTATTGGAAAGGAACAGAAAATTTTAAGATCGAGTTTACTTTGTGATATATTTTATTTTCTTGTTTCAATATATTATCTACTTTTGAGGTCTACGCGATATACCTACCGTTTTTATTTGATACTCAAATGACAAAAAAGAAACTGGCTTCAGTGCTTGTTTATAAATACAATTTCAAATTGAATTTGATGTACTTGCATATATAAACAGACATATATCTACTCAAGTTATCCCGAATAAGTAAAAATTTCTTTGCAGAGACAGTATTTTGTTACTACATACTTGTAATAATACTTTTATTTGGTACGTTAACGTTTACAAGAATTTATTTTGCTCAGTAAATTTAATATCTTTACAACAGTACAATGTTATAACAGACATCATTTGTCCATATATATATATATATATATATATTAGGGTGGTCGTTATTTATAGAGGTACAATTTTTTTTTTCAAATTTGTACTCCATGACCCCCTATATTTGTTAAATAGCATAGTAAAAGTATAAATGTGAAATTCTACTATTATTGGTCAACTCCTTCACGTGCCCCCCGAGGGTTGAAGTTTGAGTAATAAGGGTTGTCGATCAATAATTTACATTTATCTTACGAAAAAATAAAAATTGGTTAAATATGCATAGAATAAAATTTATAAAATTTTTTATTCTACATAAGAATTATTCTATTCATAATTCTTGTCAGATAATTATTTTTTAAATAAATAACATTTAAATCATTTTTAAAAATAAATTTACAAAAATTGGTATTTTAATATTGTTTGTGTTATTAATGATTGTAAATGCTTTATCATTGTACATAATTGACAATTATTGAATATCGTGGTTAAAAATAAACTCTTGTTAAGAAAGTACAATTTATATTTGTTCTATCGTACTGATATTAAATAATATTACTTATATTTATACATATTTCATTATCTTATCGTTGGATTAAATAATAAAGTTTTGTTATATGAGATAAAATTATTAATTTTCCTCAATACATGTACAATAAGTACATTAGTACATTGATGGCACGTGAATGCCATTAGTTATTAGTTAGTATATTCTATAGGTGTGTGGATATCGTTCAGTTTAACAGTATTTGTTGTTCATGTGGTTATTTTTCTATAATTGTTAAAGATGTCACGTAAACCAGTGTTTTTAGTTGGTTCTATGCAAAATCAAATCTATGGGGGGAAATTACCCTCTAAGAGAGATGTTTTAAGTGTACTGTTTTATAATATGAGAATGGTAAATCTTAATTTACACGAAAGTGCGTCGTTAGTAATTGACGAATGCTTAATCTTTTGGAAGAAAGCTCGTATTCCTACAAAATATCGATCGAACTGTATTATAAAATGTAAAACATTATATGAAGATTTAAGAGCCTTGGAAAAACATAAAACTCGAAATAGTGAATTTGCTAGAAATAGAGAAAAAGAATTCGAAGAAAATCTAAACGATTTATTTGACATCGCACATGATGACGCACTAATTTTAATTAATTTGGACGAAGACAAAAATTTTTTAATTGCACAGAGAAAAAAAGGCCGTGAAGGATGTATGCTTGGAGTGGACATAAAAGGTACAATAGCTGAAAGAAAGAAAAAAGAAAAAGAAGAACGGCAAAAAGAACGAAGAGAAAAACAAAGTTCAAATTTTAAATCAGGTAATACAATTTTTTAAACTTCTATTTTTTATACGTTATTCGAATATCTAATATCAATTATTTTGTACTAAACATTTCTAGTGGACAATTTTCAATTTAGATCATCTGATTCCGATTCTTCAGACCCTTGCGATTGTCTTCCTAGTACATCAAGTACCCATGAAAACGTTCTAATTGATTTTGGACCACCAAAATCGAAAAGAGGTAGAAAAGAAATTATGTCTCCGAGATTGTCTGCTGCACTTGATAAATGCAAGGTAAGTGACAGAGATTGTGTTCACCTATTAACAGCCGTTTTGGAAACACTAGAAATAGATTCTAGTGAATATATTATAAATCGAACATCGATTAAAATATCCCGGGAAAAATTTCGACAACAGATTTCTGAAAGGGTACGTTTGAAGTTTAACAATTTAAATTTAAAATCATTAGTGCTTCACTGGGATTCAAAAATATTACCAGATATCACTGGAAAATCAAAAGTTGATCGACTCCCAGTAGTTGTAACAGCACTAAATATGGAACAGTTGTTAGGAGTTCCCGAAATTAAATCTGGTACAGGTAGAGAAATATCTTCAGCTCTTTATCACACTCTACAAGAATGGTCACTTGAAGATACAATCCAGGCTTTTGTATTTGATACTACTGCAAGTAATACAGGCATATTAAATGGCGCATGCCACCTATTAGAACAAAAACTTGATCGGAATATTTTGTACTTGGCATGTAGACACCACGTTTATGAAATAGTGTTACATGGTGTGTTTACTACAGTAAATTTAGTAACTAGTACAGGCCCAGATATTATTATATTCAAAAAATTTAAGAATGAATGGAGAAATATTGATCAAAATTCATTTTCAACATGGTCTACTGACGAAAATGTAAAAAATATTTTAAAGGGTATTAGTGACGAAATTTTAATATTTGCAAAAAATAAAATCAAAGACAATTTTCCCAGAGACGATTATAAAGAGTTACTCGAATTAATAATAATATTTTTAGGAGGCGTTCCTCCACAAGGAATACATTTTCGAGCACCTGGCGCATATCATCTTGCGCGTTGGATGGCAAAGGCAATATATTGTCTAAAAATATTTTTATTCCGAACACAATTTAAACTTATTCAAAAACAAGAAAAAGCATTAAAACGTATATGCTGTTTCATAATAAAATGTTATGCAGAAGCATGGTTTTCATCCACAAATGCTATTACAGCACCTATGAATGATATTTATTTTTTAAAAACATTGAATGCATACAAAATGGATGACATAGAAGTAGCAGAAAAAGCAATATCGAAAATAATAAATCACTTATGGTATTTAAACGAAGAAAGTGCTGCGTTTTCAATTTTTGATGAAAGAATAAATAATGAAACTCGAATGAAAATGGCTCAAAAAATTTTGCAAAAACAAGTATCCGAAGAAATTGCTCCTAAAAAATATACTGTCAATGTTCAAGAATTAAATAATTTTTTAAAGAAAGATTTACCATTGGATTTATTAGGCACAAATTCGATTAAATTATTTGACAGATTTAACATTCCAAAAGATTTTTTAGAAGTTCACCCCAAAAACTGGAATGATCTAGAAGGATACCAAAAAGGAAAGGAAATAATTGAATCTCTCCGGGTAGTCAATGACACAGCAGAGAGAGGGGTAAAACTTATGGAAGAATTTAATGACAAGTTTACCAAAAATGAGGATCAAAAGCAGTTTGTTTTACAAGTAAGAAATTTCAAATGTATTAAATGATCTATAATATCTATTTAATACATAAATAAAAGATAAAATAGTTGGTTTCTTATTTTTTTTTTTAGACAGTGCAAGATTATCGAAAAAAATATCCTGGTGCTAGTAGAGAAACACTTAAAACATCGTTTGACTGAAAAAATATTTGAAAGACAGTAATATATCAATTATTTTGGTTATCACATCTTAGAATTAATATAGATTATATTATATTATCTTAGTCTTTTGGTTATTTTTTATTCAAATTTATTAATATTTATTAATTTAAACAACACAATTTTCTACAAATTTTAATGCACAAAACTATTTGTATAAAAAAATTGGAATAAATAAAAAAATAATGTTTATAAATACAAAAAATATAAAAATACTAATTTTCACAAAATAATTTTTAAAAACGGTTTAAATGCTATTTTTTCAAAAAATAATTGTTTTACAGGAATTATGTATAAAACATTTTTTATACATAATTAAAAATTCTACAAATTTTATTCTATGCATATTTAACTAATTATTATTTTTTCGCAAGATATATGAAAATTATTGAAAAACAACCCTTTTTGCTCAAACTTCAACCCTCGGGGGGCACGTGAAGAAATTGAACAATAATGGTAAAATTTTACAAATATGCTTTGTACATACAACTTAACAAATTTAGGGGGTCATGACTTAATAATTAGCATACAAAAAAATAACGACCACCCTAATATATATATATATAATAACCTACTTGGAGGTTTGAAAATATAATGAATATCGATTTGTTGTTTCGTCTTATTTCATATTTTGTATACTCTTACCAAGTTTAGGGTTGAAAGGTTTTCGCCCGAGAATCACGTATTGAGTACACTTAAACGATTTGTTTTAAACTGCTTGACTCACTTTTGCATACACACGGACGTAACTCAAAGGGGATACTTTGCAAAGTCAAGACGTCAAAATCTGAAATGGGTAAAACTTGAAACTCTAAATGTAAAACTGCCCGAGTACATTATGATAGTACCGGAAGGAAAAACAACAACAACAATAATAATTGAGGCGATGCAAAAAAACGCATCGATTCTATCGAGCATGACTGCGACAGCTGGCATGGTATAATTTTTTTTTATTCAATACCATGTTCCAAATTCGAAATTTTATTCACAGTTAGTACACATAGTGTATACGGAATAAGAGTAAGTAAAAATGATGGATTACATGAAACTATTTAAGAGTTTTCAATAAACACATTTCTCAGTTATTACAATTATGTGTTTTAAACTATAAATAAAAAATACTCAAATAAATGATTCATTAAATGCTTTTCTTACTTTTACACATTAAACGGTAAGTAAGTATTTTAGAAAATCGCAAAGGAATTTATATATATAAAAAAACAATATGTATGAAATAGACTCTATTTTAGTCAATATTATACGTTTATTAATCATAAAAACCAGATGAGCACAGCGCTACAGCAGAAATTTGGTTTAAATTTATGTGCGATGATCAATGTCGTTTTGTATCGTTGCCGTTCGTTTGAAAATTATTTTAAAAAACGAATCAACCATTAATTTAGTCTTTATTTGAATGTACTTAAATTTATATCACCAAATAGTATTTTAAAACAACATTCGATCTATAATACCTCACAAAATGGCATTTAAAATAATACAGATCGTCATATCCCTGATTTGGGTGTAGACAAGTCCTCCTTTGTACAATCATAAGGTTTAGATGAAAGAATTCATCAACGTCAGAGACGCGACGTTTTCAACGTAGGTACTCGGTTCAGTTTTATTTTTCCTAATCGCTATCGTCGCCGGGAAAATGTGAAATATTGATAAGCTTTGCGATACCAGTCCGGGTCTCCGACCACAGTGTATGTGTGTATGTGTGTGCGTATATATTGGCAGCGCGATCGGTGGAAAACAAATACGCTCTTTTCGCGTGCGTGATAAACGACAGCGGCCTGTCATATATTATGTATATATCTGTACCGCAGACCGGACGTGTGATCAGTTGCTGACGGTGGCTAAACGAGATACGGGCACGGCAGTGGTGGCATTTGAATATAAATAGACCAACGCGATGCTGTCAGATCTACTTGGTTTTTAGATATATCGGCATTACGAATAACGTGCATGCGCACGAGTGCATCGACGTTAACACACACACACACGAGAGTATTATGTTTATATTTATTAATGTATATATATATTGTGAGTGTGTGTGTGTGTGTGTGTATGTGAGCGGTAGTTGGAGTTAGGTAATGGCGGGGCAAGGAAAAGAAAGGAAATCGCCGATTTCCTTTGATGGCGTAGGTAGTATATAGTGCGCGCAAGAGTTTAACGTTCTCCCGGGGATTCGAAACCAAAGATTCGAGACGTTGTGGCACGAGCGTGTATATATCTCATAACGACCCTGGTTTTCCAAAGTCGCTCTTTCAACCCACTCCCATCCCCTACCCGTAGCTTTCGTGAGCGATCGCGTGTGTGCAGTCGACGATAGGAGTGATAAAAAAAAAAAAGAAAAAAAAGAGGAAGACTGAGGCAACAAAAAAAAAAAAAAAAAACACGCACACACAAATATAAAGTGTAGTAAAGTCATAGTGTACAACGATATGATTGTGCTACTCGAGGCGGGGCGGGTGGGATGAAGGTGTTGGTGAAAATAAAATCCGTGAATTATATCCGTCCGCTCGCGAGGGGAAACCATATGCGCAGCATCTCTGCAGGCTATATCTTATATTTTTTTTTTCGTGCTCTGAGCGGCTCTTTGGCTAGAATACTATTGCTATTATTATTACTATTATTATTGTTACCGGCGCGATTGACTGTCACGATTGGGCGAATACAGCTCGTATATAGGTTGATGTAAATATTATAGTATTATGCTCGTGGAGTATTTTTATATTATATTCTATACCGGGATATTGGAAACCACTCCGACCGATCCGCGCATATGATAATAATAATATTATTACGTTATACCATAATAATATATAAAATGTACACTTAATAATATAATATTATTTTATTATTAGATGTATGTTTTAAAATTATACTGGCCGGTTAAAATTAACAATCAATAAATTATTATTATGTCATATTTTAATCAATTGTTACTATGTTATAATATATAATACTTTTAATTTTTTTTTCTTTACATTTGAGTACTATTTAACTATTATTATTGATGTGATAATAATACAAATATTATACATTATAAACTGTGCTATATAGGTAAATAATGGATTTTTGTTGGCCACCACTGTCTATCCTGACCCAAGTGTATGTCAATGTTATGCAGTGTGTGCAATATGCATATATGTATATGTATGTATATGGGTATGTGTGTGTATGTGTGGAGTATTTGGACGTAAACGTGTATATTAAATAGTGTTTATGCATATTTTATTGACGTATGTAGGTGCAGTGGTTTTCGCGCTACAGTTACGTCGTAATTGCTTTTGAATTTTGCGTACGCCAAGTATAAACACATACACACACGCCATGTATATAGGACTTTGGTGGTTCCTTAATCGTATTTCTATCGATCTGTGGTTTATACGCTGTGATATCGATGCAGATTATTACATTGTCTTTATATGTAAATTACGTTATCGTTGTACGGTAAATTATATTGAAAACGTGCAAAATTTATTTAAAATAATAAAAAGCAAACAATAATTCGTTTCCTACCAAACTGTAATATACAAAAAAAAAAATGGTAGATAATATTAATTGTTAATAGATAACAAGAAAAATAGTAAAATATCATCTTTGCTTGAAATTTGTTAATAATTTTAACTATTTCAGACTGAGTGGTTAGTTCACATTTCACCGATTATTCACATCATCGTTAATTTTTACCTCCACAACCGCAAATGTATATTAACTATCGCTGACACATTTTATAAATCGTCATTCAAATACCATCAAACATTCAGAAACTTCTTGTAAAATTGCAAAAAGAAATGAATGGAAGTTATTCACAAATTAGTTTTGGGTTGTAGAAAGTTAAATAATTTCAGTCACTCTTAATCAAAATTACGATATATTAGGAGTAAATATAATAATATATCTCTTTAAACGTCATTATCCCTTGTCATATACTTTAGAACAACCCAGCTGACATATTACAGAATAATGAGCTACTAAAGATCATTTCAATAGTAAATACATTAGGAATTTTAAGTGGATTAAATATTTAGTTATTAATAATTTAGGAATGTCATTTATTTGACAATCGATCGAATTATATGTGAGTTGGGATCAACTCAAAGTGACACTGACGTCCAAATTATATTCAAAAGTGACGTATATAATTTTCAATCTACATAGGACTAAATAATAGTATTTTAATTTTAATAAGTTTAAACGCTATCATTGAATTGAATTGAATATATATTTTATATTTTAGTCTTATTAAGAACAAAATGTTACGGTAATTGATATTATTGACATTGATAATGTAATCATAACAGAAAATACAGCACGAGCTGCATTTTTTTTTCATTTAATAGAAATTTGATTTGTACTCAATGCGTTGAAATGAGTTAACTGAAAAATTACTACATATAATATACTAATCAGTCAAAATGATATATTTTAATACTGTGAGCAAAAAAATTATGCATAGTGCCTGTGATTATACATAACAATTATTATTGCTAATAAATATATTATATATTTTTTTTTTCATTTAAAGCACATTAATACGATAACTAACACAAATAGTATTTTATATTCAATTTTACGACTTTGATAGCATATTCGTAATAATAGACAAGAATTTTATAGATACATCACAAATAAATAACATAAAATTTTCCATTAGAAATCATTTATAACGAAAAAAAAAATTAAGTTATTATACCACGGTATAATAATGACGTAATTTCTATTGCAAACAGCGTGCGACTTATCGGATTCATGTTATATCCATGTTTATAGATCGCCAAAAAGATTGTGATAACGATAATATTATAAAAGAGAAAAAGCGGTCGGGACGGTTGCAGTTATGCTTCGTGCCCAATGTTCATCCGCCACGCATTATTATAATACCTATATGATTTACTTCCGGTGCGTACGTCGCGAGGAGGACAATGAGTCGTGGTGAGTATACATCCGCCGTCATGACATAAACACATAATACACGCGGATCACCTTCCGAGTCACGCGTACGATAACAACAATATTATTATTATTATATGTTATTATTGGGTTTCTCGCGAACGCGCCGGTATATTATTATTACTATCGTGTATGTATAGATTAAAGCGTAGATCAACGAGATGCTGTATGCAATGGCGGCGGCGCACAGAAACAATGGTTTAACTGCACAGGACTTCCACAAACCGATGCGATTTCTGGACGGGTAGGAGGTCTGCGGGAAAAGCGTTACGCGTCACGGCGATACCGACGGGATAGACGCGGAGAGTCGATAATAACGATAAATCCGATCGTCCGTAACACGGTTTTCACTTATGACCGCCACCGCCACCGCCGCGGAGGTGGTGTATTTCAAACACGCTTGACCTGACGGGCTAAATCGGATCATCGGTTCGTATAATAATAATATTATATTGGCATGTACGGGCGTAATGACGGAATAGTGTCGTGTGTACGCGCGGTGTGGACATTCGGCGTGCTCCGGACGAGTTGGCACGGACAAAAGTCTCGTCCACCATCGCCACTGCTCTGCAGTATAATCGGCTGCTGCCGTACGAGTATGAATTGTGCTATACACACATACATTTCGAGGGGGGGGGAGGTGTGATTATATTGTGCGATGGTAGTGAAGCCGCATTAGGTGTATACATGTATATAATGTGCTTCCACGAGTCTATATAGGTATATATGTATATTATGTATAAATAATATTATATCGGTTTCGTGCGGTCAGCCGGTAAACCGAGTTTAGCAGGGCTCCGAAATCGAATTTCGTCGCCGACGCGCCGCGGATTTAATATGCGGGCGAAAGCGGGCGGCGGGTTGCGCGACAACTCTCGTCCCTTTACCCCGGTCCACGGTCGTGTTGGCGTTTCACCACTATACATTTACACACTAACTCCTTAAAGTCACCGTCTACGGCGGCGGCGGTGGCGGCGATACAAGAGAACACACACACACACACACACACACACACACATTTATTTATCGTTTTGTTCTCGGTGTTCGGGCTATTTGCTCTCGGGCTCTGATGGCAAACAACTTCTGAACAACGAATAAGACCCGACGACCCTTACCAGCGTCGCCCCATTGTGTGTCCGATTTCCGTCGGGCGCGCGAGACCTGTAAACATATTATGCCGTACGCACGCGACAACACGCACACACACACACACACACACGCGCGTATCATCCACCGACGTCAGTTGATTTAGCCCGCCGGGACGTCCTATCCGGTTTATGTTAAACAGCGACCCCTTCGAGACGTGTGCGCGGCGTACTCCGTATGTGGGGTAGTAGTCGTATGTGAGTTGGGGGGGGGGGGGTAGTGTATGCGCTCTTTAATAACCGACCCGCCGGGCGAACAGTGTTGTGCAGCAGCATTTGCGATCAGTGTTTAACGTGTAAGCCACCGAGTCCGGATAAAATGTCGCAGACACGCCTGTCATCCTCACCACCCGTCTACACTACCACCACTCGGCCGTCACACGTGAACATTACGACAATGGAATATTACGAACATCGTCGCATAATATTATTTTTATTTATGAGAGAAAAACAAAATGTTTAATATACCAAGACGACCGAATTAACTTTACTCGGTACACGTTATGACGTCTGACGTTTTTAGAATCTGGTATGAGACATATTCTAGATAATACGTCATGTTATATGCGTAACTTTTATTCGCGATGATGATAATAATATATTTTAATATTATGCATTTCGACAGTAATGATCGCGGTAACACGGCTACCCGGATAGGCAATTTAGCTACAACGCGGTCGTGTATTATATTAATATTATAATATTATTTAATGTAGGTATCTGACCGACTGAATAAACATTGTACTTATTATTCGTTGGCTATAATATATCAGTCGTCTACCCGGAGATTCCTTTCGCGAAATTAATTGACAAAAATTACGGACTATGAATTATGTAAATACTTAAATAAAGAAAAAATAATATTTGTTATGAATGAAAGCGGATCTGATTTAAAACTAAGCCATTGGAATTAATCAAACGATGATAAAATTGTGTTTATAGTTACTATCTACTACAAAACTTATTTATATATTCGAGTCGATGATTTTTCACACCATCGTTTTATTTGGTAATAAACTGATCAACTTGATTATGTGTTATACATACTGCCTATTTTGGTATGATTATTGATATGGTACGATAATATTCCAGACACCGGACCCCTTTCCACCACTCCTTACGACAACAGACCAGTCACGTCGTTCGTTGCATTTATAGGTATATAACGCAAGACAAGTTATTTAAATATTCATTCCATAAATTTATGTGTATTTTATTTAACGTATTTATTGTAATAATCGTTTTTGATTTATCTGGTTTATTTTTTGATAACAAACAATTATTATAAACATACAAAATTCTTACATTCTTATATCTTTCAGTTGTTTTTATCTAATCCGTGTAGTCCCCGTGTATTACACGGTTGTCAACGTTTGAATTTTTTTCTTCCATTGATTTATAATCAGTAGTGTAAAAAATTCGTCCAATACAATGATAGATAGATAGATTCAATGAAACATAATGTCCAAACGTATATTATATTATTCTAATGAAAATAAACTACAAGAAATGCATGGCGTATTTGGTTTTTTATAAATAAGAAAAAGTACAAGTTGGATAAAGTCATTTTTTGTCGATTCATTTACGTAAGTAAAACGTTATAGATACTTTACAAATTCACCTACAACGCTATAAAGTAGCCTTTTGATTGATCAAGAAACTTAAATTCTTCTTTCTATTCGCTTAAAATTGTAATTTAAAAACTTTTAAATGCTGTAGTTATACACTTAATGCACCTATTATTGACTAAGTAAAAATAATTTACTATCGGACAGCATAAAATATTGAAGTGTATACAACTAATGAAACAAAAAAAAAAACTGAATATTGACTTTTTAAACAAACGCAATAAAAACAACCATCTAATTTAGATGTTTATATTTAAACTATGCATATTACAGTATTACACTATTAGTTTAAACGATAAAGTTATAAACAAATTATAGTATTAAAATAAATGTAATATATGGTAACTTTCTTTTTAAACCATCCATTTTAATTAAAAACAAAATACATTAATAACATATAATGTTTTTCATTTTACAAAAATAAAAACATTAGATAAATAAAGATGAATCATATTGATTTGTGTTCAAAAAAAACCAAATATTAGAAAATAATAAATAATAAGTCGCGTTCACTATAATATTTTAAGTATTATTAATATCTTTTTTTTTTTTTAAATACTTTTATAATATACAATAGAATTAAGAAGTTAAAATAATCGAGAATGGCAAGATAAAGTCTATTACTTTAGGTATTTAAAATAAAAAATACAAAAAGTTTAAATTTTGGTATCGAAAATACAAAATACAAAACTATTTTTAATTTTATTTACTTAAGAGAAATTTTATTTGAAAGATAAATTTATGAATTATTATTAAAATAAAAAAATATATATATTGTAATATAATATAGGTTGTACAAATAGTTTTGATTAAAGAGTATAATTAAAAAAAAAACTTGAGTATAAGTAATTGATAAATTTATATTTTAAAATTTGAAATATTATATTAATAATACATTTCAAAAATATTATTTTCTTTTAAAAATGTAAATTTTTCAAACACTGTGTATTATTTATTTTCGATTGACTTGGATATTGAATCATATCTTTCAAATGAAAAAAACCATTTTACTGCTGTTATTTTATTGATATATTATACATATTTGTATAATATTTAATAAAAAAAAAAAACATAGTAAATTATTTAAAGGTGGTTTTCGAAAAGTATTTGTATTATTATTGTTTTAATACTTGAAGAATTTTAATCAACATACATAAATCGTAATAATAGTACCGTAAACTAATAATATCGTCACGGGGCTAAAATAAAAATGTGAATATTTTAGTATCAATTATTATTTCTTTGTGTTTTAAATATTTCCAAAACACAAAATACCTTATAATAATGCATATTTAAGTTAAATATTATAGTAATATAATACTGCCTATACATATTTGGAATACAGTATTTTTCGATTTTTATTTTTTAGACATTTTATTAAAGATTGTTTTTTGTCTGTTAAATATAATTTTATGAGTCCTACATAGTAAAGTGATAATTTAATTTTCGGGTATTTTTATTATTATTATTATTATTAATATTGATTTCTATAATGATATCAACGTTTTCAGAAATACGTTGTAAATAATAATATAAGGGTATAAAAGTATAGCAGGATTTAATATTAATTTTTTTTTTTTGTTGTTTTTTTGTAGGGTCAAATTTCACTTCTCGGCAGTAGAAAAAAAATAAAGAGTGGATAGACATCAACGTGGAGAAAAAAAATAGTGAAAAGGGCAAACGATGGACAAATTTTGGGGCATCCCTTTTCTGGTCCGTTCATCGATATTGGCCGGGGTCCAATAAAGTAATTAACGCGGCGAACGTGTGCCCGTTTAAGTGAACAAGCATATACTTTTTACAATCCGCATAGTCAACACATATATACACACTGGGTATGTTTTTTTCGTGAAAAATAAAGGAAATTGAAAACCTCCATCCGTTAAAACAAGTGTACATTATATATAATATATATATACGACAAAAAATACATAAAACATCGATTGGGCCGTACATTTCGGCGACACGTTTAGCGTGAAAAGAAATCTTCCAGAGACGACAAACACCATATCGCCTTATACATGTTTGACATCCGTACAACAATGCAATAATATATACAGAACGGAAGTTAGTTTATATTTCTGACGACCGGTCTTTCGAATCACTTATTTAGGTTTTTAGTTTTTTTTTTTTTTTTTTTATATAGTACGACAGCAGATATGTCGAATGAAAGGACAAACGTTTTGACTTTATAATATTTATTGTCAGTGGACTGATTTTATGGCAATGAATTAAAAAGCCTGAACATTAATTTTGAATCTGCATTAATGTTTTTATCAGTATACAATTTAGAGGTCACCGCATTCACGACCCTCTATTTTTTCCGTCGTCGTCAATGTTCGGGATTCCTGCATGGTTCTGATGCAAAACGGTATTTTCAAATCACGTGCACTCTAAATAGTTCAGTTGTAGGTTTTTCGCTCAAAGTGAAATTCTTCTAGCCACTCGAGCTTATATAGTGGTAAAGAGCTAACCAGGAAGTCCGTTTGTTGACCAGTCGGTGATCGTTGTACATTGTAATATATAAGCCACGCACTACTATATTACAGTAGAACAGACTTTAGAGCACTTTATTTCTTCTATTAGCTAAACAACTGCTCGTTTTTGTTTTGCGGACGATTGTCACATGTGAAAATAAGCACTGCATGTACTAAGATAAAAGCAAGTGGAATTATGTATCATAAAATCTGAACCAATAAGTATCCATAATCAGAATTGCTAATCGTTACAGTAATATAAAATGTATTTTTTTATTATTATTATTATTTTTTTTTTTTTTTTGTATTATATTATAGAGTATCCTATTTTACCCGTTTTAATAATCATTTACTTAAATTGAATGCTATTCCACAAAAATAATTTGTTTTACCTTTGATTTTGGACACGGTTCTGTATACGGTCATATTTTATATAATAATATTCCACCATCCAAAACCACCACCGCAAGGGCGTTACCGAGTGTGGATATAATAACGACGATAGTAATAATAATATATTATAATTTGTGACTCGTCAACGAAAGGAAAAAAAAAACTAAAACACACATGTACATAAATAATACTCCGACGAATGACATAATGTATTCGCAGAACCTCCTAAATACATAATGTAGCAAGCTGTTCTAGTCGATTTTCAACGTTTGCAAAACAACAAAGTACATTATAGAGACACAAGCACAGCGGGTACTCGAGCGTGCCATGAAGTGTATGTGCACACGTTTTATTATATTTTCGGTTATTGTCGTAAAATCTGTCAACGTTTTTCCTAACAGCGGCGGCGGCGACAGTGGTATATTATTGTTGTTTCAGGATATACAATTTAGTTCACGGCGTTATACGTCAGTTTTCTGTGTATAAATTTGTTTAATATAATAATTATAATGAAACCAAACGCATTTAAAACACAGTTATAAAAGTCATGAACACGGTCGACCACAATATTATTCAAACCATGAAATACGCGACTGGTATTCGACGTTAGTGTTTTTATAAGTGATCATTATTTTTTTTTCGAGAGAAAACAGATTTTTAACGACCTTTTCAAATTGTAATTATACGTTGTTGTCGTGAAAAATAAAATGCGTCCACGAAATACTAAACGATTTATATTGTGTAATACCTAAAACAACTAACTTTTATAACAAAAAATAAAGTAAAAAGGTAATTTCGTTCTGTACCTATTGTCGAAGACCAAGTACGTGACGTCGGATATGTTTGTTTCCAATATTGTTCACATCAAACGGAATACTATACTCGCGTATTATGCATAAGAAACATTCGTACAACTTAATACGTCTGTTTGTCAGACGTTTTGTGTTTTATGAGTTTCATGCCAGAGAATTTCGTGTTTTTTTTTTCAAACTCGAGCAATATTAAAACATGTGACTTACGAAGTTTACATCTCGTTTGTGGAGCATTTCTTTAGCGACAGTATAATATATCATATACAAAATATGTTAAAGCCAAACGTTGGACCGCGAAGAAATAATAATATAATAGTATTCGTATAACACAACACCTTCGATGGTTCGCCTAAAACGAGAGGCGTATTTACAAATCGGATTAATTTGTTTTGAAACAGCGCAATAGACCCATGACAACGATTGATGAGATTCGTATCAAACGACGTTCGGCGGTCAATCGAGTAATTTTTAAGGATGTTCTCCGAGTCGTCGTCGGCTACAGTTTATAAACAATATAAAACGCAGCGATATGTCTTGCTAGGAACTCTGAACGGGCGCAAAACAATAGCTTACGACCAAATAAATCTTATGGTTGACCGGACAACTAAAAGCCATCTTCGTCACATGAGTTCGCAGACGTCACGAGAACCCAACTCGGCTTATATTATTTACAAAAAATAAAAATGTGGTAAATGGTGAGCAAAGGTCAAACACCACGTATATCATTCTATAGTTCTATACGTTCAGACTACAACATATAATATTAGTCCTGTGTTTGAATTTTTGTTCATCAAAGCGATTTCATAGAACCCGAACAGAAAGTTCCTTCTTCCACACACACAACATTGTGTACGGAATATATGATACTATAATATATGAACAAACTATATTACATAGATACATTTGTAAACAAAATTTTAACTACAAGGATAGGTAACCTAATATGAAGGATATTTATCATATTTCGCATCGACTCTTTCAAAATTCAAGAAAATTCGTATATAAATCAATCTAATAAAAATGTACAATAATGATGTACATCGTACCGTTGAACGTAATAAACATTATAATACATACATTTCGATAAATAGCGAAAAGTAAAAACAATAATAAAAAAAAAACCATTGCTGCAGATAGATATTTTAATACAGGCAACTATTGTGCACGGAGAAATCAATTTGATGATTTATTTATTGTTTTTGACTTTTTCGAGAGCGTGCAAAATACGTTTCACCGGTCGTGTCGAGAGTGCAGGTGAAACAGGCAAATAGGTTAATGGTTCGACTGTAGGACGTTACTATACGAACGCTGACAAAATTTTAATAATACAATATTATTACTGTAATAATAATATGGTGACGACGGCGACGGTGGAAGTAATATTAGTAGTTTATAACAATAATATTAAAAGAATATGAATTAGTACGTGTGATTCGGTCGCACAGTCCGCGTGTCGAAATCTATTACGCGCGCGCGCCCCGCTAAAGTTGTTTACCACGGCCAAGATCGAGACACGGAGGGGATGCCGTTACACACGCTCCCTCTCACCCCCGTAATAATTTTCAAAACGGAACTTTTAATGGAGTTGGCGAAAGTTAAGCAAAACGCCCCGCCAACATTGTAAATGCGCGTCCGTATTGTCGTCGTACGCACGCACCGCATATACACACTATTCTTCCGATTAACCCTCCACGGCGACTCGCCCGGCGTTAATATTATAATGTTAACGGTTAACCTGAGAGACGAGCGGTTTTTCGTTTACCGTACAAAATAATCTTTTCATCGAAATAATGTTATTGACCACTGGTTTGCCAATTTTCACCACATACACACACACACACAAGCGCACGCGCCAGTTGATTTCGTGCTGTCGTCAATTTTACAATATTCCCGACCAATTAAAATTTCGTGTCAACTTGAATTTAATATATTTATGATTCATGGTCATACAACGACTGATTGGTAAGCCGATTCAGTGCCACCGTGGCAGCGATTCCCGGTCTGTTTCATTCGAGCTTCTTAAAAATATAATTGTTTTCTCATGCTCCTTCCTCATCAGCCATCGCCACGAACAGTAGAAAACAAAATAGGTTATTTAATATTCAATGCTTTATTATTATACGTTTTTTTTTTTTTTTTTACTTTAAGTATATAAGAAAATAACAGAGCATTACTTATTTATAGATAGCTTAAAATATATAATTGGTAAAATATAATTTGAAAATACTACAATTTAACTCGTCGGTATATGGACTGTTAACCACGTTCATATTGGAGAATATTTACGATTTTTATATCGCACAGCAAAATATATTGACCGATCGTACCACAAAAATGGTCTAAAAATAACCGTATACATTAGCACGTGACGTCTCCATTGTGACAAGTGTCCGAGCCTCCCTCGGGAGAGAATGTGCCTAATGCACATTTTTGGAACCGCTGAATTATACATAAGGTGTAATATATTGTTATCCGTCGCATCGGGATTTGAGACGGATAATTTCTGTGGGGAGGCGAAGAGAGCGTCCTCGGACTACAGACTTTTACTCTGGTCTCGTATACAATTTCTAAAACCCGTTAACAAGTAAGTACTATAGAGGTCGAATTCGAAACCGAGGGCCACCGGATTTGTCGCGATGTACGGCACACGCTGCGCGGGTATAATGCGTCGTATCAACCGTTTCGGAAACCGGATGTCATATTACCCGTTTGCGGTTTTACGGGTATCGTGGCGTTGTCGATTGGCCTCGACACTATATGCATAATAATATAATATAAACATGTAAGTAATGCGGTGTAACCCCAGACTGCATTTTCGTGGTCTTTGGTTGGATTATCCGTAAGCGCACACGATATTGTTACGTTCAGAGAGTAAGTACCTACCTACGGAAAGTCGTGTACACGGGTTTTATGTACCCGGCATAATGTTACCGCTCAGATAATGCACAATATATTCATATTATATTATTGTTATATGATTCGTTAGTCATAAAAACACGGATTTACGTGCGGAAACACCCACCACTGATTTCGTATTACATTAAATAACCTTTCACATATTCGCATTTTCAATATACGCAGGTACGGGTATATTTTATTATATAGATTATATTTTATTGTGACGGTATATGCATGGTAATATTGCACCGTGTTCACGCGAGCTTATGAAACGAACAGATATTTAATAAATATTATTGATTCGTTTCAACTGGTAAGGGGAGAGGACCGTATGAAATAATATTATAAATATTAAAAAATGTTGTGTCTTCACGTAAAAAAATGATTAGTAGTAATTATTAATAAATTAATCTAACCATAGTCCATAAGCCTAAAAAAAAACACGATATTTTTGAAACTGTTTTAGATATGTAAATATCATTTTATTACATCAGCTTAATTTTTTCATATAAATATTATACAACTTAACATACAATGACATTATATTATGCATGTTTATTGAAATAACATAAATAAGAATATGTGAACTAAACATTGTTCTATTTAATTCAGCATGAGTTCAACATCGTGGATATGACTACATACTGATAACTAACGTACCAGGACTAAAGGAACAAATTTGCTACTGCTCAAAAATTCTAGCTATAATGATTATAAGCTATATATAAAATCTGATAAAATTGTGTACGCGATATTATTAACATGTAAAACGATAACGGATGTGTTCCAAAAAAATATATGGTGATGGTATTAAATTTTAATTAGTGTTACGCATGGGTATGTGCAAAAATAATTATGAAAAAAAAAATGCGAGTGATTTTTTGTTGAAATCCGTTTGGATGGTCAGACAATGTCTCGTCGTAATAATTCTCCATACGTTATAATATCATGGCGTATCTATGTAATTTGCAGGCAACCGTAAAACCCCTGAAATATTAAAAATGTCTCTAAAAATATGCGGTAAGTATTATACGTATATTAATTTCTCCAAAAGAAGTAATATAGATAATTTAAATTGCATTTATATTTTTATTAATTCGTATTTTGTAAGATTTTTTCATATTAATTATTTAATCGTCAATAAAATAACAATGATCAAACAAAGGCCTAAAAAAGAAAATGCTACACTTCATTGTACATTCAAAAAAAATTTTACAATTCACATCATTAAAAAAATAAATATAGTTTTAATCAAACTAGAATGATGGCGACTATGAATATTTTTAAGTATATATATAATATAAATATAGAAATAAAAATTCAATTAAAAATACAAATACTTTTTGAGGATAACTGGAATCGCCTTCAAGAGTGGTGATGCTAAATGGTTCTAATTGTTTTTTAAGATGTTAGTAAATTGTTTTTAGGGGAATAATTTACGTAAGTATAATGTGGTAGTAGCAAAATGCTTTTAGAGGAATTTACTATTATCATTTTTAGGGAAATTTACACGTGCCGTGCCTGTAATTTACATGGCGCTATAATATTACACATACACTGCGTAGGGACAGTGTGAGACGCGTACTATCGTTTAAGTACATTTTATTACAGCGCTTTTACAGTCGGGTACGACGTTTTAGCGGGAAGGGTGAGAAAAATCATTGATATAGTGTTGCGGTAAAGTGTTTGTTCGAGTAATCGGAAACGCTATAGCCCGGTGGCAATATGTATCTAGTGTCGCCAAACCAAGATATTATCTACCAGAAAAGCATCCACCCGACTTGTTTAAATCGAAGAGCGAGCGAGAGGTAGATGAAATTATAGACGAGCACTGAATAGTTGCGGTACACTGCATGCATCGGTGTTATGGCTAGTAAAAGTATAACTAAACAATATACACATAACAATTTCGTATTAACTTCAAAAATAAAATCAATTTATCAACAACGGTGTGTTGTAATATTCCCGGATCGTTATATGGCATGATAAAAATGTGCTCCGAGGAACGGATTCAACGAGTTTCGGGCATTAGTGAGTATTACCTGCGTATGTATATTATATACGTGCTTTTTACTGCGTACGAAACGCTGTCGTTTCCTCGGCGGCGTCATTTCCGTACCACATTAAACATTGCGCACGTGTATAATGTCTTCCGACTAACCACTTTCACAAACATTAACGAACCCATCCGTTTAGTTGTGTTTGTATGTGTATGTTGAAGTTTGTTTTAATTAACGGCGCCCCGGCCTAGACGCAAATTCCACGCGACGGCGTCCTATCAATTTTGCGTATGCGTGCAAACGTAGTGGTATAATTATTATTTTCTAAGTCAGTGTGTGTCGAAATAACAATCCGAAAAAGTTTTTTTTAGCTATAATCGATCGTTGTCGATGATCGATAGTCAGCGTGGTCAAAAAACTATCACGCAGGACGTGTCGCCTGTTATTTTTATCTGTGCTCCTCGAGCAACACCGATAAGACGAATAACTCGTGGATGTTAGTTTTTATAGTTTTTTGAGTACTCTTACAGTCAGTAAAATTACTTATTGCCAATATTATTACTTTGAACGATATTTCCGAGATTTTGACATACATCACATTGGTATTTTATTGATTATTTTATCTTGTATAAAAAACAATTGTATGTTAACATTGGATAATAGAGAAAGTTATCAACAAATAGTGAGTTGATATCCACCTAATATAGTTATAAAACAATCGTAAATATTATTAAATGTCTATAATCAATTATTTTATTTTACCTACAGTAATAATAATATGGTATTACAATATTATAAGACCAGCAAGTGTCCACTCTTCAGTGCATAGTACTCATATTGTTCAGAAAACCATCAAAAATCTTGTAACGGATGTATAAAATGATCTCAGCTGAACTATTTCTAGTACAATCTTTCGGTCGGTGATCAAAGGTTAGAATTTTTCTTTTATATTTTTGAATTTGTCAATATATACGAAGTTCAATATGACTCTTGACTCTTATTGGTATTCGAAAATATTGCATTGCAATGACAAATATCGCACACTATGTATAATATGTATATCGACCATTGTCTGTAGCAATGATTTTTTTCCACTGCATTTGGTATTTCTGAAATATTATTAAAACGAGACATAATACAGCGACAAGAAATCATAACGTTTTATATCGTGAAATACCCTCCGTATTTACTATAATGGCTGTGGCGCTTCATTAACACCGCGAAATGCTCGTCTGCAAACCAAACAGTTTTCGTGTGATTTCACCGTATAGAACCCTATTGTGGCGACTATAATATACATATTGCAATGATAATATAACAACACCATATTATTATTGGAACTCCGACGACGTGCACGTACGCGTAACGGCTTGCGAAAATCAACGTAACCTTTTGACCCCTTTATACGTCATACGCGTTTAAAGCGTATAAACACAAATGTACCACACACAATTGTAAATAGTATTACCGCCCAGAAGAGAAATTTAAGAAAACAAATCACCTCACAAGACTGTTTTCGTCGTTCCGTTTTGACACGTATGTACGACGGAGCGTTATTGCATTACGCTGCGCTCAGCTCGCATTATAATAATATCATACGCGGCTACGTGCGATGCATATTATTATGGGGTGCACGGCCGATATTGTCGAATTTGTCTTTTGAATTTTACGCCGGCCAAATTTTCAAACTCCGTTCTCGGATCGTGATGGTCCCTCTCCCGTGAAAAACAATGCCGACTCTGCTGGGAAACATTATCTCGAGTCGTGCATATAAATATTCGTATCGTCGTTTTATCTACTCTGCTGCTCGTACGGTGAACGCACGCTGCAAGTAGTCCGTTGGGTTTCGTTCTCTCCGCCAATACCTAGCCCGTTCTTGAACCGACCTATCTTGCGGTATATCTCTGATATAAAAACCATAATACCGGTATAATATAATATAATATAATATGTATATATATACACACACACACACACACAAAATAAAAAGCATAAGTACTTTTTATTATTTGTTATCCTTTCCCGAATGCAATAATAAATGGAATTGACCTTATATATAACTATACATTTATATAATATGTGGAGGTCGTCGCCGCCACATGATCAGATTATTATACGCACATCCTTTTTTTCTTTTGTTGTTTGAAATCTCGAAAAATATCACTCTAAAGTCGTGCTACTTTACAAAATCATACAATATACCTTTATAATAATATAATGTGCATAATATTATATTATCATGATTATTCGTATATGCAATTTCAAAGTTTTATTATAATTATTGTCATAGCAGTTTTTTTTTTTTTTTTTTATTATCGTTTTGATAACTGTTTTGCTATTCAGTTTTATTTAAAAAAATCTAACTTCACATTAAACACAAAGGATTTTATTGTAATAGCGAGTTTTTAATCTAATGCAGTTTTCTATAATGTATATTTAAGTTTTAGAATAGACCGAAAATTCTAGTTTTGAATGGTAAGTTTTGCGCTGAATAAACGTTCTGTCTTTTTGTGTGCACAATTACAAATTATATGTACATAAGCCGACGAAATGTAAATTGAAAAACTTTTCTAGTAGCCGGACAGTATAATTTCGTGCATTTCGGGACCAGAACTGGGACATTTCATCTAATCTGGAGTAGCACATAAGTTTTTCTAAAAATATATTTAAAACCACATACATAGCGAGGCTACAATTATAATGGACGATGGTTCACATTTTCTAGGTATACGGTACGAATTATGCGCTACAATATTTTATAGCTTTATAACTTATAAGACTGCATTGACAATAAAAAACTAATGAATTTCTATCAGTGCCTATATACAGCATATTAAATACAAAGAGGATGGGTCAGGATAAACATTTTTTAGGGGTTCCAGAAGTGGCTTTCAGTATGAATAATATGACCCCCGCGCATTTACAACGAATAGTGTTGAAGGCAGAATTAAAACATACGAACAGCACGAAGTCGTTTCATTAGTATACGAATACGTATACTTATAGGGGTGGGAGCCATAGTTCACTGCATATTCTAATAACGGTTTATGCATAATCTGTTATGAAATATGTTCACGTATATCGCATAGCCACAGAGGTAAATAATATAATACAAACATACACTTGGCGTACGAAATGCTTTACAGCCAGTCGTATTCGATAATTTCCAAACGCAAAACCTTTTGTGTTGGTGGACTCGAGTCGGCGGTTGGTGGCCGGGTATCGTCGAACGTGTGAGTTATTTAATTTCATCTACTTGCGGTAGTCCCAGCCGTTTATTTTTTTTTTATATGCATAATAGTGTTCACATCGACAATTTCACCAGCTCATTGTTGTCATACGTGATAACTTTATTGTTATTTCACTGCCGATATCCACACGAATATCATTATTATATATACGGCTAACCGACCACATGAAACCTTTCATGCTCAAACCAGACCACGTTATTTTTTTTGCAAACATCATCCTCGAAATAGTGAATCTGATAAACGAATCTACGAGTTTATCGGCATCTTTCCAAAGACCATCTAAATACTAAAATATTTCAAACGAAACTACAATTTCCATTCCGTAATCGGGACTTTGCCCCGGCACAGTCAGTACATTTTCTTCTGAATTGATCCTATATTGATAAATTTTTGTTCAGTCCTATCGATTAATTTTCAAAAAAAAATTATCAAACTCTTACTGTGACTTGTCGGATAGCTTTATCACGAACTTCTCTCATTCTAATTTCCGTTTTCGTAACTTTGGATGTTTTTGACCATCGAAATCGACCTGACCCGGGTTCCGTGCTTTAAAATGTGATCACTGCTCGCAAACGTAAACGCAACAACAGTATTTGTTTTCTTCAAACATACGAGCATGGACGACTTTCGTTCCACCCCATTCCACAGTCAGCACCTCAGATGGCATTTCGAACGGTTCACCAGTAGGTAATATATGTGTATATGTATATATAATACACATATATACCATCGTTATCGGTCGAGTGTAAACAATACGTTTTTAGTATTTGCACTCGCTGCCGTATATATATTATGGACGCACCTGCTGTTTGACAAAGCAAACTATAATATGAGGAAAATCGGATAAACATTACTGACGGAAATCGATTTTGAAGAGCTTAATAAAAAAAATAATATTTTTCTTATTTTTTGACACAAAAGTAAACAGTATAATAATATTATATTATAATAGACACTGACGTTTTTGACTCTCGTAGCCATCAGATATATATAGTCTCGTAGTCATCCGCGATAAAGAAATGTTTTTTTTTTCCGAATATATTTGTAGTGAAAAATAACCTACTTATAAAACATGTAGTGAATACGCAAAAAAAATGTATAATAATAATAAAACACGATAACGATTATAACGTATTGTTTTAGTTACGTAGGTATTGGACCGGGTCGCGCGAATGATGCAATTAAAAAGGTAAAATGTCATTCTGCAGTTGTGCGAGACGACTACGACAACGACGACGGTGACATTATACACATTATTATATTATATTGTTATTTTATTCTACGGCCGAAGTATTTGATAGACCCTTCGACGTACTCGCTACTTTGTCCAAATTAAAGGAAATTATAATGCTATGGGTAGCAAGGACAACTAAAAAGTAATAATTTGCCTATGATATGATTGTATGTCATATGTGAGAAAATGATTATGGTTTTTTTTAAAGTACACAACTATTGTCCAGTTATTGTCTTTTAATCAAAATATTATGATATCATAATAGTCAGTCAACAGTTGACGATTACATTCGACTAACCGTTTTGAAATATTTACACTAAATTACCACAATGAAAAAACACATAATATTGTTTCTTTAATTTGTTGTGGTCTTAGAAATTTTAATCTCAATTCATATAAAAAAAAAAAAACTGTTACATTTATCGTATTCTCCAAGTGAAGTTATGCATTCTGCACATCTATCCACAACATTTTATCAAAAATCATTTGAAAATAATGAAATTTAGTTTTTCATTTTTTAATCCCTATTTTAACTGCTATAATACCTAATACACTGCCAAAAATAATTTGAAAATCTTAATGATTCAAATTTAAAAAATGTTTCAGAATAAAAAACACAATTGGGAGATTCTTCTTGCTTAAAATTTGGGAGGTAATTTTTCGAGTAACCCTAATAACAGCGAATATCATACAAATATAAACATGACTTTTGAAGAGGTAAATGGTTGTAGGTTAAAGCAAAATATTAATGATTTACATTGATTTTTTTGTGACGTTATAATGATGTATATACGGAAGATGTACTTTTCTTGTGAAAAGAAAAATACGTGGAAAATAAAAAAAATATAGTTTCAGTGGCTTAATTTTAATTTTGAAAACTAGCTTTATTTTGATTTTTCTTATTTATGTTCACTGGAAAACAGATTTTCATTTTTCCACAACCATCGAATATATAAGTAAAGTTAAGTATATTTTAAGAAAAAAATTAAACTCACTATGCAATATACTAAAAGTAGAAAGCAAAATTCTATTTCCAAATATATCTAGAAAATAGGCTTACGGATCAACTATGTTTTCAAAATTAATATTAGTAAATCAAAATACCAGGATTTTTCTTTGTTTGCTTGGTTTTGTTCATAGTTGAGTGGTAGCAAAAGTATATGGTTTGTTTTGGCACGTGCATGCGCGTATGAGGTTACTTGATGGTTGGTTTTGACGTGCTGGAGTCACTCTCACTAATGTACGTTTACTACTCACACAACCATAGTACGTGAACACACGCGTTAAAAACATTTCATAGAACTATATATCGAATTGAAAAAAGAGCTTTCAATAAAACAAAAAATTAAAAAAAAAAAATCGTGACTCGTTCGCTGTGTGTATATTATAGTCGGTAGACGGGAATTGGAAAACAGATTCAATTCCATCGGAGTTTTGGACATTTTACATTTTTACCCTTTACAAAAGAATAAATAAAAAATAAAACAAAAATGATGGAAAAAATAAAAAGCTCACGGATCTGGTGAAGCGGAATGATGGATGGCCCTATAGTTTGTTGAACAGGAAATTAAACTCGAACCCCGTCGTGCAACGCATCGCCACAGCCACCTCCCTCGTGCTTTTTGACAGTATACGCGTCGTATAATAAAAATAACGTTAATAATAAAAATAATAATAATAGTATTAATAATAAATAATATTAAACGACGATAATCGTAAACCTGCAGATTGTCATGAAGTTTGAGGCACCTGAAGTTATTCGTGCGCAAACTCAAATAAATATTATTTATAATAAATATATACCTAATATCATTATATATTTAACAGTTTTAATTAAATTTAAATAATTATTAATAAAAAAAAAAAAAAAAACAAAAAAAAATCCAATTTGTTTTCTGTTGCGACAATACGTATTACATTATACTCCGAATCGAAATTTATTAACATGTATTCCTACTTTTAGTAACAGACACCGTCTAGACAAGCCCAAATCAATCGAAGCTTGCCATTTCGTATAATAGACGTGCACCGGTCGATAAAAACTATGAAACAATTATTGCTAGTTTCGGTACATTTGGAAGTTACGCATAACATGGCTGATGGCCGATGGATGATGGTACATATTATTATAATCGATCGATTCGAGTGCACAAGTTCGGTCTGAGTTCAATGATGTTAAAATGGGCGGAGGACATTCGTTGAATAATAAAACGACAAATGGACTTTGAATAATGTATTAATTATGTTACTACTGTTGTGGTACTACTACGCTAATCGACGACTGTATAAACTATACATGGCCCAAAAAATAATATTTGCAAATTTGTTTACGACGAAAAGAAGTATAAAACGATATTTTAAATCATTATGGTTTAAGTTTTTATATATGTAGATATGACGCGATTAGATTAAAATATTTAAATTTTCGAATTTCGTAGTCTTGTCATCACTACTTGAAACATTGATTTAGGTTATGACAATACGACATGATCTGCTACAAAATCGACACAAATAGCACGGCCACAACAAAATGGAACAGCCTGCCGGGGTACTGCATTTTAGAAATCTTATTTTTACTGGAATAATAATTATTTTACATAAAAGAAGTACCTACAAGTTATCGAAATAATATAAAATTGTGTGGTTATTTAATTAAATTTATTTAATCCCGATTATAAAAACAAGGTACGCGACAACTATGCGGACATTTGGAATTTTCACTCTCTATTAGACCGTTAAAATGTTATTTAACGAAAAGTTAAGAAAAAAAATTATATAATTGAAACCATCTATAAGATATAAATATTTCACTCACGATAATTCTAGGTGACTAGTGTTACTACCGTTATATTTTTTTCTGATACTATGTATACGCATTACAGATAGATACTATAAAACGCTTGTACTACTACGAATACGAATAAATTAGTTATAAGTACTAGAATTAAAAAAATATTTAGATATAGGTAAGTAGAATGAAAATCTCAATGAAATAAGACCGACCATAATATTTGTATTACATGGTGAATTATCAATCATTTTTCCTTTAATGCGTTTACTTAAATTATAATTCTTATCGATGTAACAAAAAATCATACATTAAAAAAATCTATTTTTATTTTGTAAAATATAATTTAAGGAGTTCCGTTGATGACACGTTTTTTTTTAATTTATAATAACTATTCTTCTATTATAAAATATAATCGGATAGATAAAATATTTTTTTACAGTAACAAACTCAAGAATATGATTTTAATTTCCTACGTTCCATCACTTTGCAATCTATTTATGAGCAACATTTAAAATAATTCCATTTAGAGTTCTATAAAATATCAATGTCATTAGAACACCGATGGTAAAATAATAAATTATTATTTAAAGTATTATAACATGTAAATACACAAAGATTAATATTCAAAAATACGTTTTTTTCCTTCTCGTTCTCAAATAAAAATAAATTAATTTAATATATTTTTTTTTAATTTTAAATACTATGATTTCTATAAAATTTTACAAGTTTTATATTATCAAAAACCACGGTATAAACCTACGGCAGTCTTATAACAGTTATTATAGGAAGTGGAAATATTAATAAAAAAAACTTACTATTGAAATAAACAGCCTTTATTCTGTGCAACGTTTTCAATAGTGCAATCAAACATCGCATGAAAACTCATGATAATGTTTCCCGAATCATAAACTATAATTATCATTGCCAAAAGATTAGTCTTGTGTATGATGATGTTCATATACAAGCAAGTGCATAAAATAATAACGCAAGTCGTGTCATAGGTCAAAGTAGTATATTCGGAAATAATAATTGAACGGAATCGAGGGTCTTGATATGCGTTGGAAGGTAATCAAACATAGACATAATTCATGTATTACAACAAGGATGTTCTATTAGTCTAAATTGAAATTCGAGACATATTATTATTACTATAATATAGTCTCTAATGAATAGCGCTGCGGTGGTGTGGTTTCGATGGCATTCCAATTCGGGGAGTGTTATTGGATGTCATACAAACAATTTACTGATAGGGAACGGAAAACAATTTCTCTCGTACAAAAGTTAATTTTTGCTGTAACACTAAAAACTTGTATATCATTGAGGGTATGATTATTAAAGCAAAATATATTAATTTGTTTAACCCACGTAAATATATTGATTCTTGGATAATTATGTAAATCAGCATAAAACTTATTCAATTTTGTCTGATAATGCGGGAATACAAGATGTATATATTTTTTTTTGTTTTAAAGGTAATTTTTTGACAGAATGTGAAAATATATGGACAAACCAAATGATCGTAACTCAAATTACTGAAATATTCCAAAATAATTTAAACCGTCTCAAGAGTTTAGTGTAAGGTTACAAGTAATTAAGTTTTTGAATGTATGACTGTCAAACAATATACATATTAAATATATAATATATCATACTAAATAGTAAATACTATTATTCACTAGTAACAATAAAATTACAAAAACTCGGGCAGGTAGATAACATTTTTGCCATTACTTTCAATTACTTTAAAATAAAATATGTTAAATTTGAATTGAACTACTATATAATAAGTAATTTATAATTTTTTGAATTTATTAGTTAGTTATTTGTTTCTTTAGCCGATTTTGTTAATTCAAAAATGTTTATATCGTGGGTAATTTCTTTAAAGTCTATATATCGTTGTAGTGTTTTAAATCATACTAAACGCTGTGCGCAATCATTAAGTATTTGTGAGTACAAATTAAAAATATGTAGACGTCGATCTTTAAACAAATCTAAAAATGAAGTTATCTGTGCTTCATAGAATATAATATGAAAATTTTGATATCCTTTAATTTAGCATCGCACTTTAATACTGCACATTTTGTTTCGTAATAATCAGAATTTTCTGTCTGTTTATTTTTTTGATAAATAATTGAAATTATATGCACTAACGTGTAGTCTTAGTATATATAATTAGACAGTTACAACAATTGTGTTAGTTTAATAACGTGAGGTATTTAATTGAACATTTTTTTGTTTACAAAATGTGTAATATATAATTAAAAAAAAAATTGCAAATTCTTGCAACACATTTTTTTTAGTCATCATCAACACTAACCCTCAGTAGTGAGTTCCCCTGGCAGACATTATTTTTATTATTTTTTTTTCAGTATAAATGTGAAATAATGAAGAGAAGAAGAATCACTGAGAATTTTCATTTCAAAAGAGTTTCCTAAAATACTATAAAAACTTGTCCATCCGAGTTGTGTCGTACCAAAAGGCGAGTTTGCGGAAAAGCGAATATATACCTCTAGGCACCATTATAGTATATTATATAGAATATACTGCACAGGTATGTTCAGCAGGTGAGTATAAAATACCACGTGAACGACTTCTTAGATCGAGCGGCGAACTTCAACTAACAATAATCTTCGTAAATGTATTGGCTACAATACAACGTTACGGCTTACCACTCCGATGCAATAAAACCGAATACCGTCGCATAAACCGATGCGAGAGTGACGTGCACGGGATTCTCGAAAGCAATAATAGTTTATATACATATAAATATACGGAGAGATTTCCTCGGTTTTACTATCACGGCAATAATGTAGGCGTATTGTATTATGGAATATGATAATAGTATATTGTACGACTGTGGTGTGCGATATCGCGTTGCGGAATTCGTAAAAACTCGTCTAGACGGACTGTATAATAGCGGTGAAGAATGGTATTAGAAGTCACCGCAAACGCGTATTAAATACATATTTCGAACGGTAGTTAAGGTTTACCGCCATGTATATTATAATAACCGTTTGCACAGCCCCCTTTTACAAAGGCATAATATAGTCACAGTTAACGTGAATCACCACCGCCGAACAATTGTTGTTGTAACTACATCAAATGGGCAAAATCGGCGTCCCCGGCCGCGTATAAAGAGAATCGTTAATTGGCTTTCTCTGGATAAGCTATACGGACTATTCGAAAAGCGGCGGAAGCTAACAAGACGAGAAAATGGTTAACATCGTTTCCTGTAATGAAGACTAACGTCTGACGACCGCATAATACAATATTTATTTTTATTATTATCGTATGATCGTTGTCATAATCGCCATCGAAGTCATCAGCGGAGTTGTACCTACTTAATCAATTAATCGACACGATTTTTACCTATTAGTAATTTTGGTCGACCCATGAGATCGTATACTCGTCGTTCGGGAGGGTAAAAAATAGCGAGGTCGACAAACCGAGTAAACCGCGGTGAACTTACATCGAAACGCAGATGCGCAATATTATTATTACGTACGTGCTATTGATATTTATTAACATTTGTGGCTATAAAACGTAAATATAAGAACGACGTGTGTAGATCGGACCCGTGCGAGTTAATTTTTTTCTTCCTCACATAATATATGATTATAGCTATTATACGAGATGGTGTGTTAATGTTCGCAGTCTACACGTACAATACTGTAATAGCTGTTGTTTGTGTCCGCGATACCATTACGTCCTGCCAGCGAGTGCATTAAGCTGCCACATCTGTCAGCAACAATCGCAGCAGTCACGGCCGATGGTGTTTTTCCCGTTTCGAAGTATTTTTCTTTACCCCTTTTTTGGAGGCATGCCGAATGACCACAATTTAATTCCAAGCCACCATCGATCCCGCAATTTTAAAAATCGTATATACATTTTGTATGTGAACTTTCTCCGACTCTAGATTAAAAGTAGGTAGACTAAATCTTGTTCGTGCCAAAATTATAATGAGATGAATGCACGGCATTAATTAATCTGATAATAATATGTAGTATACGTTTTTTATCCATAACTTTTAACGTCAGCTCACTAATTAAATCGGCTACCTACGTCACTTTTTACCGCTATTCTATGCAAACTCATTGAGTTATTAAGTTATTAAGTTATTTTCTGACATGATGAAATTATTAGGATAAGTTAATTTAGCTTATAAAAATATTAGCAAACAGCAAACATTATTTGAATCTTCAATTTAATATTTGAAAAACAGGAATAATTTTAATAGAGTTTAAACAATTAATTTATTATAAAAGCACGAGAAGAATAAAAGTATAAATTCATTTTTGTGTTTTTGTTTTATTGAGGCATTATTAAAATTGTTATTGATGAAAAACGTATAAGATTTTAATTGATAACTTAATTAAGATGCTTTTTTATCAATATTTAAAAGTTACTTTAAAGTAGGTTATTTTTCTTACAACCTAACTTTACTTTAACTACGTTAAAAAAAAGTAACTGCTGCATCTAGTAATCTTGAAACAAGTGACTTAAAGTGATTTAATGGTTTGCACTCATAATGTATTTATGTAAGGACAAAATAAAAATACAAAAACTCTATTGCGGGGTTTAGTATAGGCACAGTTTTTATCGGACTTTTTATAAATTTGACAAATTATCGTATAATGTATCATAAACCATAATAATATAATTAAGTATACAAAATTCCAATAAAATTATTTTTTGTTTCCATAAAATTCGTAGAAAAAAAAACATTTAAATAACCATGTTTAAAACTAAAATCTATACATAAAAATGTGTGTAGTACGCATTTAAACAGAATATATTTCGAGTATTATTTTACTGTTATCTATTATCTAGTTGACAATCTGTTCGAATAAAAAATAAAATGGAAAATCAATTGGAGAACATATCAGGAACGTGCATAATAATATTATATGATAACAAATAAACAGAAACAGCTGTACCTAATCTAAAAATCTGGAGACCCATTCAAGTGAAATATTATATACTCCCGAAAAAAAAAGCTTAAAATGTTTATGCTCAACCTATTGAACCGATTAGGTTAAACAAAAGTTGATCTTATCACACGCGGTTGACTAAGTACACGTATTGCCGTGAGTAAGGTAATATGTTGAATAATAAAATATCATATAAGAGAAATATTATTATATTATAATATTAGAGAACAGTAGTGCATATAATAATAATAACTGTATACCTATCGAAGGCTCTCTGATAGGTTACGTTTATATTGTCTACGTTGACGGACACCAAACTAAACTTTTTAGATAGACGAATTATATTGAGGATATTTATTTTTGAAATTAAATATTTTATATTCATCGCGCACACACGTGTAAGAAGTTCATTGTATTTCGTATTCGCTTCGAGTCAATCGTTTCAAACGGCGAGTTTCCGCCGTGAAAGATTCATCGTCCACAAAATTTATGACAGGTAATGCCTGATGGAGCGTCTATAAATATCAAACTTTTTTGAAAAACAAAATCAAAAACATTCTATAAATTGAACCATCTAAATAATGGTTACTTCTAAATAGCGATTACATTTTAAGCGATCGAGAGAATTCAGTATTCAGAGATTTCTCTGTCTTATAGTATAACCGTACTAGTAAAAGGTGCAGTGAATAGTATAAATATTTCTAACGTATTGAAATACTGTCGTAGACGTTGCAATACCTCATGATCATCAGTTATCATTGAAAACTATACATAATTTGAGACACCTTCCATGGTATGTTTAAATAAATTTAACGCTACCGAGTATTGCAATATATTATTATAATCAGTGTTATAAAGCATACTGTGATAAAAATTTTTAAATACCTATTACATTATGTAATTTTGGAAATTTTAACAAGGAATATTAAAATTGTATACCACCCAACGGTTAAAACAATAATTCAAATGAAATTATTCTTTCAGATTAAAATATAATTGTTGATAAAAAATTCAAATAATTTTACTCTAAAAAACATTAGATTTATAATGTAAGTACATATTAACATTTATAATATTATGTATCAATTATTACTTTTTTATTTTTAATACATTATGTCACAATACATAATATAATACGTACCTATAAAGTACATAAAACTAATATCAGTTAATGTTAAACGCAGCTAATCACTTAAAACTCAATCTTAATAGGAAACTACTCATTTATAAATATCTACTCATGCCTATATGGAATTACAGTTACGGTACGTATCCAACTACGAAGTGCGATTAAATTGTCAAATTTAAACATAATATAATAATTCGATTACCTAGCGTATGATAACTAATACCCCTTTCTATGTATTAATCTACACACGTCTTCATACAGATCTACACATCAAAACTGTCTTAGAAATGTTCTCAATTATATAGAAACGTTATCGTTCACAACTAGAAAATCACTCTAACACACTAATCTCAACACTTGACTCAAACTCAATACCTGGAAATCCCCAAAGAAGGCTTAAGAAAATATCGTGTCGTGACCTAAATAACACTTAATCTTCAATAAATAGAATAATATACAACAAATTTAAATCAATATAAAGTGTAGACGCTGATACACCCCTTTATCAAGTAACTTATGTCAAGCATTTCATTATATTACATATTTTTAATTTAAAATAAATTAGTTTACAGATTGTATATATAAAATAGGTACCTAAAAATAACAAACAAAAAAAATAAAAAATGCAATAAGATTTACAGGAAAATGTGCAAACAATAGTGTAGCTAAACTGCCTATCTATTGTGTAGTATTAATTATTTAAATATCTTAAACCAATATAATAATATTAGGTATATTATGATAAACTGGAGAATATGTACAAATATGAGTAAAAATGAAGAAAAAATGTTTGTACACTTTACTTAATTGACATACCTTTTATTATACTACGGCAAATATATTATGCATTTTATGTATGCGTTTATATTTTATAATAAGTGATATTAAGATTGAAATCATGGAAATCGTAATAATAATTCAACATCAATTTTATAACGAAAAGTTTGTTTTCAGGTTTGGCTTAAGATTTAAACCAAAAATATTGGTTTTTATTTTGATTTATAAAATATTTGAATAAGGGTTCTGAAAGTTTCAAAATAACAATTATTTTAATTTTATATTCCTCTTCATAGAAATTTATGATTCGTCGAGATTCATAAAAAACAAATTTCAGATTTGAATATAAAAATGTTAGAGTTAACGATCATTCAAGACATCTCAAAAGCTCTCAATAATAATAATTGGCGACAGTGTACGAATTGATGTTGCGGTTGTCGTTACTACGGTATTTCGGCACGATGCATTTGTTTTTACTATTTTAATACCATCCGAGAAAAGCACTATAGGTAAATCAAAAATTCAAGTAAAGTTTTAATGCATTATTTATAAATGAAAAATCGACAAAAAAATACATAATTTGCAATGATCAATATTTATCACAGAAAATTGTTTATATTTTATAGATATTTAAAATAATGAAAAATGTATAAAGTAAAAAACAATCTAAAATATTTGATAAGTTTTTTTTTAAAAAATCCTTATAATTATTACACATTATAATATAGTATACTTGAAAACATTATTTTACTATATTCTACTTGGTTCATACATTCGCGTAATACACATCACATCATACAATTATAGAGTGCATATACTTGAACATCAGAAAACCTGCATTTTATATAGTTCAAAGAATTAAAAAATAATAATTTAGTAATGAATCACTATAGCATGCGAGGGTTATTTAAGCATCCACGTTGCCCCGAAATATATAATCATTAAAAGTCGAACCAAATAATGTTTTTACTCGTAAGTCTCAACAAGCTTATAATATTAGTCGTATCTAATCTTTGCTGTAGCAAGATTTTAACGAGATTTTTCTTTGAATTATTTATATTAAAACTTTACTTGTAAACATAATTAAAACATACTTATAATATTGTCATCAATAATATATATTTTTCTTATCCAAATAAATGAAAATCGTTTATATATTAAATTACATATTATATTGTATATTTATACGAGACAATATCATACGATTCTTATCACACTTTATACTTTATTGAGTTATTTTATTATGTACTCATAGCATTATTTTATATTTATAATGATTTTGAAACAGGAAAAAAAATACTAGTCAACTTAGGAATATTAAATATTGGATATAAACTTTGTTGCCAATCACAAGTACTGAAAATAACATTTTCAAAATGTTTGTGATGAAACGTTTGGACGTCTTATAACATATCTTGTTGAAATAAATATGAAACAAATAACGAAATTTTAAATAAAGTAAAACAATGTCTCACTAACTTTACGCAATAATGGGCTTGTGATAAATGAGCATAATACTTAAAATGAACTTTAAATAAGGGACAAGTGATATCGTGAACAGACGATTGATTCAGCGAACCGATTTAAAATCGTCATAATATGATCCGATTATAATGACTAATGAGATCGTGGAATCCCGAATACTTCCGATGTTAAAATTATCAAAGCAATATATAATATTATATTATGTATGACGTATGTATGCATGCATAATGCATTCATGTGTGTTAGCAAAATGTTTATAATATCTTTATACAAACTGAATATGATTTCTGAGTCGAAATTCTAATAAAAATGTTAAAGAAAAACGGTCTTTTACATAAAAATTAATTTACTACCTATCTCAGGTTCTATGATTTTGTGAGAGGGTTATGAGTAACTGAACTCCCGTTGCTCCTTAGTATGTAACAAAGATAAATAGTTGGATGGATTTTCAATAAAATTTCTAGATAATATTTAAAATATTTAAAAGTTGAACATATTACAGCTATTCACTATATGTGTGACTCGAAAAGTTATTTTTTTTACTCGCTTTTAAATGAGATTATAACCACTATTTTTCTCCGAATTAATTTTAAACAGCCAAGTTAAAAGTTGAATACATTGTTTGTTTACTATTAATTCATAATCCGACCATAACCTAAATTAACTACCTTCGAGAGAAATACAGTGTGTAATAACTTACACGTATATGACATTATTGAAATTTAAAAGTGTTTTCGTTAAAAAAATATATACCTACTACGTCACGAAATCATTGTTATTATACATTTAATAAAAATATGAAGTTTGTTTTTATATTATCCGTCATATTATTATACAGCATGTCCGAATCGTATAATATTTGTTGTGTAATAAAGTATCTGACCGTGGTCAGAATATATACATTATTATAAGCATATTGCGTATCGGCTGAAAGTAGTGCGGCCTTGTCATGGAGGGACGCGAAGACGGTTGAGCTTGGAAGTGAGACAATATTGACAGTAATGTTATTATCGTGGACCACATTCGTCACTGTCGTATTATTATTAACACGTAATCGAAACCCGTTTGGTTTATCTTAAGCACAGTGCGGTTGACGTCATCCGTCAGAGTTTCAAAAACTCTACACTGACAGCATTACTTCAATATTTTTATAAACACATAATAATATTATGATGTACATAATGCCATGATACTATTTTTCGTATATGAATCGTAATAATGTTATACAATACACAGTAAGGCGAGTAAAATGGCTGTACACAATGATTTACCAAGCGCGTGCTCCTCACACCCCCTTTTTTGGTTTGATACTGAATTTATTTAAATTCTGATTTTATTATACCATTTGAAAGAGTGTCTCGTTGTGATGGAAAACACCATATTTTTTTGCAAATAAATAAACCATTTTTTCTGTATATTTTTAAGCAGATATTTTTTCTTTTTTTTATGATGATGTACCTCTGAGCCGATAGTTGAACGAAAATAATTATTAAGGATAATACACATTTTCATACGATTGGGTTTGGAATATCTATAAGGATGCTATTCCTTATTTTAATAATTCAGAAATAATCCATCGATATTTTATAACTTATAAAAACATCAGGTATATAATGAATATTAGATCCAATTTTACATTAACATCGTATGTTTTTTAAAATTATTTTAAGATTATGATATTAGTATAAATAGTATTGATATAAATATTAATAACTCAAAAACTTATCTTTAATTTTTGATTTAAATACATCAACTTTTTGATAAAAATCATCAGCTTAATAATTTTCAGTAAAAAAGGATTGTCATCTTTTGAAATTATGGACGTTTTTATTGACACAGAATAATCCTTAAACGCATAAAAAAAACAACAAAATTATTGAAATTACGGTCCTTTTGTATAAATAAAATATCCTAAAAACAGATTTTAAATAATTTATTGAAGGCAACAACTGGAAGAATCTGATTAGTGAATCACTCTGTACAGTACAAATTGTAGTAACAATTAATAATAAGAAAATATACAAGCGATCATTATCAATTCTTAGTTAAATACTCTATAATAACTTAAATTATATTGTACTTTATGTATATAAACCGAAATCCAAATTATAAATATCGAATTTTACGGACTGTCTGTAAGTAATGGCAACAATACTCGAATAAAATCCACATTTTATAATGTATGTACTGTGTATTCATCGTCAAAACATTTTGCAGGTAGAAATTATTGATCTAAATATTTTTTGAATTTTTGAATTTGTTCATCGCCACACTAAAATTTGTCAACTTCAACGATTAAATATGTTATTGTAGTTTTGTAGCATATAGGAACGAGTGATTTGTAACGCTATAGACGACTGAAATTTTAGATGCAAAGAATGGAATTCACCAAAAATACGTTCCATTGTCACTGGTGACAAAAAAAAAACGGTCCAACACGAACAAATACCGACTAAACAACACACCGGTTTCATATTATTGTAAAAACATATAATCGATAAATCCCTTAAGAAACAAAACCGTCACATTATAAACGCGTAGTTATGAAATAATAAATATTTTAAACACAGTAAAATCATATAATCAAATTGTAACATCACTACGTTACAGTGTATGATATGTATAATACGCAATATATATTTATGTTCTCATCTGCAACGGTCGCCTTTGTGTTTACCTGATGAATTATATATGTAATGCGACCACTAATCAACAACATTTATATAATGTATATATGGTATTAATTATTATTATTCAATAGAGTGTAAACCTAAAAATCGTAAGTGAATTCGTGCGATCATTATCTCAATTATAACCGGAATTTTTATTTTTCACCGGATTTTATACGCCTCGATATAATCTTTTGTTTAATTCAAAGGCCTGCGCTCTAATTAATTATTTTGTCTAGTGAACCAGATCAAAAATAAAAACCGAGGTAGTCGTTCTGCTGTATAGCAGGTGTCACCATTGAGGTCAATTTAATGGATGTGTACATATGAATCAAATAATATATTATTGAATACGAAACACGATATTCCTAATGGACACAGTTGAAGTGGGTTTTTTTTTTCGTTTTTTAATTCGATTTATTTTATTATACGTATAGCCAAAAATACCAATTATTTTTATTTATAAAAAAAAATAAAACAATTTATTTCTTATTTTAATAGTTTAATTGTATTTACAACCATGACCTGAGGGCTATATTATTAATAATATTATACATTTGAAAAAGTATAAAACTAAGATTTCTTTGTATTCAACTTTTTTATACTATTGTGTATACTAATTATTTGAAATAACATTTAAAATTATCTACATTTACACAAAATTCTATAAAAAATATTTTGTTTAGTATAATGAACCCTTAAAAAAATAATAAAGTTACCTAAAAATGATGAAAAAAAATCAGAAAAAATTATTAAAGTTTTATCTAGCAAACAGTTTTTTAGAATCTATGTAGGTATATTGACCACGGAAAGCAATGAATGCCGCAACAAAAATAATATTTAACTATTTAACTTTGAATCTATAATTCTACAATGACCGACGCTGGCCGCTAGCCAAGTCCCGTCACTGAACAGTAGTAATGTTGTGTGGTGGCAGGTGGTGTGCAGATTACCAGTAGTAGACGGTTTACAAGAAGACCTGGAAAACTGGCGATCGCGCGAAAAGCTTTAAGTTACCGACGAAACGGTCGTAGTGAACAAATATACCACAAAAGACAGACACACACCGCGTTGATTTTAATCGATTCGTTATAATATTCGTTGTGTTCTCAAAACATTATAATAAAGTGGACGTTGCCGATGTACCCGTGATATACGCGTGTCGTACACCGTACACGGTAGGTCGTAAGAATAATGCAATAATAATAACATTATTGTTGTTTGTATTGTTTTTGTTCGGCGGCAATCGTGTGAAATTATTTCGGACCGCGAACGTGCGTTCAATTCAGAGAGAGGGAGAAAGAGAGAGAGAGAGAGAGGGAAACGCGTTTTAAAATGGAAAACAGGGAAAAAAACTTTTGGCCCGGTAAAAGTTTTTCGAGTGGAGAAACACACGAGCACACACGCACGTGGTGTACGCTTGCGATGCGTATGTGTACGGGCACGGACGTTCTGACACACGCAAACCGTTAGCGCCCGCACACACGAACAGACACGCTGCTCACTCGGAAACTTTGGTCGGCGGCAGCCGCCGTCGACGGTTAATAAATTGCTCGGAAAACGTAGGTACGTCCGTCCGTCTTCGGGGGGTCCGGTCTCGTCGTTCCCCCCCGTACGCACACATCGCGGGCCGCACACAGGAAATCAGTGTCCGGCGAAACGACACGCGTGGACCGCGGCGGCCAGATTTTTTCGCATCCAGCGCGTTACCCCAATCCCCCTTCGCTTCCGATGCACAACTCCGGAAGTCCAGTAATCTCTTTGTTTCAACCGTCGGCGCTTCGTCCGTCGGCCGCCGCGAAAACAGTAGTTGTAATAATATCGTATATTATTCAGTATTACTGAGTAGCACGCGAGTAGATAGTTCACGAAACACGTTCGTGTGCAAACGCGTAAAGACCTATTACACAAGGCATTCACTTTAACGAGACGAATTTCCGATGTTCATTTAATAACGATTTGCGTCTTACAGAACTGTGCGGCTGCTGTGTGCAACATTCGATTTTAGACAGGACGACATGCTGAACTGCGGCGTGTACGGGGGGGGGGGGGGGGGGTGGCCAGCGAATTTATTCGACTTCATCGTGTATTTGTAGATTTTGCGCTACCATAAACGAAAATCGTTTTGGGAATAATTTACGTTATCAGATAATTATTATAACTATTGGCATACAGACGGGTTATACTAAAAATGTATATATTTTTAAAATGCGTGATATTGTTCGAGTTGATTTCAATTTATTTTTCCTCTCCGATCCAGAAAAACGTAAATCAAATAAAAATTCGAGTTAAAAAATGTAATAACCAAACGTGTAACCTAACCTAGCCTTCCCGTTAAAATTAATTATCGACCGTATCATTGACGTATATATAATATGTGTAATGGAATTCGCCGAGCATGGCCATCTAAATCGACGATAAATCATTCACGTACAATAATAATGTATTTCACGTATAATATGATAAAATTAACACAATTTTTTTAACATAATAGTTAGATAGAGTTGGAATTCGCTGTTTTGAATTTCAGAACATTTAATCTGGCCGCCAGTGCGATGGAATAATAATTAAATTAGAAAAAAAAACCGTTTAAAATAATAATATTTCAGTATAGTAGAGTCGTCACTAGCCGTGCACTTAATTAAGACACGACGCGCTTTAGGTAAGCACTTGTCCGATGAAGTGACGGCACTCATTGTGCGATCGCATCGCATTCCGAACAACGCCCTTACGTCAGTCGTAAGCGCGCTGCGTTTGGCGGGCCAATATCCAGGAGACGACGTCCCTGACCTGACCGCAATGATTGCGTCGTCTAACCATTGCACTCAAGAGTGTGTTTTCGGGCCGTCGCCGATTTTGACTTGCACGCATACCACTCATTCGTCGAACGCAGTACAATATGCGAACTACTTCCCCCTACCCTAAACACTCCACCCACCACAAACAACACCCGTAATATTGCAAGTGACTGAGCTTTCGGATTGTTTTGTAGTCGACATATTTCTGCCTCCGAGCCGTGTGTCGTAAATCTACCGGCAAAGTTGGGCGAATTACTAAATATTAGACGAGTGCAAATAAAATACAAAAGAACACGGAGAGGGTTATTCTTTTTTTTAATAACGCGATACTACAAGATCATACTTATAACACTTAACGATGTTGGACAAATTCTCCGACCGATGCGACATTGTCGATCTGTCAACGATTTAAAAAACAACGGCATCACTCAGATAGTACTAACTGAACTTAAAGAGTTTTACTGAATTTCCTTTAGCTGTTTTGTCGGAGACATTTTTATGGATAATTGGGTGATTCTTGGAGGGTATGAAAACGGTTTAATTATTGATACGTCCGTAAAAAATCATTCTTGAACAGTATTATACATTAATTATACTGTAATATAGGCAATTAATACATCACTATTCGTATTGACTATTATATTATACGTCATATATTATTAATCAATATGATTATTATTTGTAACATAATGACATAATGTATAACAGCACACAATGTTGTACACTAACAAGTAGTGTAGTAGAATATTGTAAGAGTTTAACTTTTTAATGATACGATAGTATGAAAAGGAAGTGATCGATCGAGTAAAGTTTTCCGAATAGTTATTATTCGTTATTTTTTCGTATAATTCAGATGGGTTCCTTGACAATATGTGGAGGTCACATTTACATTGCATCCACACGACTCACGTGGTTTGAGAACAAAATTTAAAAGCAATTATCCGAGTTATTCGAGTGTGGTTCATCTGTCGCGATCGAAAATAATAATAATAATAATAATAGTAAATTATGAGGTTTGCAATGTGTCATATCTGCATTTTACATACCGTTACAAAAGTTTACAGTCTCGCTCATTTTAATATGCATAGAATAAGTATCGATAATTGTATAGATATTGTCGTTTACGGCATTCGTAACGTCGCGTTCGTTCGGTAGCGTATATTGTTCGCATATCCCACTGCTCATTAAAATGCGGTAAGTCAAACGCCCGACAAACGTATATAAGACCAATACACTTCCGTGCAGTTACTTCAAAACTTTAAATTGTTGCCAAACCACTTAAAAGTTGGTAACATCAAAGAACATTCTGGTGATTCGACAGAGCTCGAAAACGCGTATATTATTTGAGAAATTTGTAAGTATTTACTGCAAACAGTGATATCTTGGAATGTGCACAGTAAATAATATATACCTATAGATATAAATACAATACTTACGTAATATAAATGTATTAATTACCTATATTTCCGTTTGTCAATATAATATCTGCGTATACCATTGATGTGCAACGAGAGTACAAATATTGTTTTGAACTATTTTATATTTATAATATAAATAATCAGTGGTATTATAGTGGGTATTATTAAGTATTATGTTTTATTATTTATAATTCTGGCCAATGATATGTGAATATAAATTACAATAATAGTCATGATAATTAATATTTTTCCAAGTAAAAATGATTACACTATCCATTTTATGATTATTAAACACACAAACATTTGTTATTTCTCTTAATTTAATCCATTGCTGCATTATTTAATAAATGCCTTTATCAACATTTAATTATGAGGATCGCTAATATATTAAACCACCTTTCTGCTAATTCTAAATATTCTTCCTACTTAATTATTTTGAATTTTTATTTTTATTTCGTGATATCAATTTAAGATACATTTTTTAATACTATTAGAGTGACTGTTTATCATTGGGATATCTATTCATACTTTTAATAAAAAATAAATAAACCGAATAAAATTTTTGAAATAATATTAATAAAAACTGTTAGGTACCTATACACATAGTTTCTGAAACACCGAAGTCCTAATACTTCTTAATCAACGACGGAAAACCGTTATTTTCGCTGCATTACAGTAGATTTCTATAAGATTCTAATTTTTAAGATATTGAAACACTAATCAATAAAAATCGACTTCAGTCGCATCATCATTTTGTAAAGTTTGAACCTTTTTGTTATGCTTGAATTCATTTCGACGTAACCTCCGCCAAATTATTAATAGCGCAAAAGTGTGTTTCAGGCTCACTTGTAAAGTTACATTTATAACGGAAGAAACTTTAAGCTTTTTCTAAACAGAAACAATTTCAGGAGATATTTCTTGCTTAAAACTGGGTAGGTGGTTTTACGAGGATTCCAAAACGTATAAGATGGCGTAACGTGTGGCTTTTGAAGTATAAGAGTTAATGGTTAAAACTTAATAATAAAAAGCACATAACCTCTTTGCTGTTTAGTAGGTGTCGAGTATAATATTTCTGCGTTGTGAAGTAAGTCACTGTAATGTATGTGTTAAATTTGAATTCAACAATAAGTCATTGCGATACGAAACACGATAAGACAACAAAAATTGTACAGTCTATACAACAAAGTATATTTTATAATAAATATTTATATTGTTAAATTAGAGTTATATATTTTACTATTAGTAATACTATTGATAATACATACTATTATTATTAAAAATGTAGTAGGTTGAATTAATTTTTCCAAAAACATAGTTTAAAGCAAATAGCAAAATAATTGTTGGTATATATTTTATTTTTGGAAACAGTATAAAAATTATTGAGAAGTCTTATATCGAATTTTAAATCTTAGCTATAAAAGTTAAATGTTTTTCAAAATTTAAACTTAAAATTATAATATATAACATTGCATAATAATATATGTATAATATGCACCAAATTTTCAAGGTTTTTGTCCTAACAAAATTTTTTTCATCGATATTGATATTTGTACAAAAAAAAAAAAAAAAACTAAAAATAATTAGTAATTTTTAATGTGTACCTATTTAATAAATGTTAAAATATTTTGAAACTCCTGTATAGAAGTTGATAATTTTTGATGATGAAAAGTTCAAGTATCTATCTATTATATATCTATATATATCTACCTATGCTATCTATCCATTTTGAATTACACACACACAAACAAAATCAATCTAAATACTAATTATGTATAAGAATTTCTGTTTTTCTTTAATTTTTTGTTTTGTTTTGTTTTTTTTTAAATACTGGTAGTTTTTTACTTTTGATCTTTTAAAATACATACATTTTCACTTATTCAAAAGGTGATTATAGACAAATAAATAACTTATCATTTAAAACTAAATACATACATCATAAAAAATAACAAAACAATTTATATTTATTTTTGTGTTGTCTGGCATTATTGATACGAACAATGTATTATTATATAAATTATATTCTGCAGAACGTATGCATATTTAATTGTATCGTTGAAATAATATCCTATAGTAGTTATTGTATAAAATATAAAAAGTAAAATACAGGTAGTTAATATATTTTCTACAAATATTTCATGTTTTTTTCCAAGGTGAAATTTATGACGAGGATAATTATAATTATTTGATTCCAAATAATTATGACGACTAATAGCAGCTCAACGTTTGCAATATTGACCGATTAATTGTTTTTTATTTTTTTGCGGTCACAAACCGAGACAATGCTAAAACGCTATTGTGTGAAAATAATAATAATTCCTAGTCCCTTGGTGAAAAACATAATAACTTATGACACCTTTATGGTGTCGGCTGAAACATTTAGACGAAAATTTTAGACAACTTCCGTGACATTTGGCGGAGGGGTTGAATAATAATCAATGGAAACCGGAAACAGTTCTAGACAAAGTTTTATACACGGGAATAGAACTTCTGTAAAACTTCATACAATAGGAGGATATACTTGGGTAATAATGGAAATAGAAACTCTATTTTGGCACAACAATGTTCACATCATTAATATCCCAAAGAGAGAACCGTTGTACCTGCGCGGTTTCGACTATTCACCGAAATTGATTTGTTTGATCATTTTTTTTTTTTGTCTACGCGACAGATGATAGATACGTCTAAAGTACTTTATATCTTTTTAAATATAAAATTAAAAAAATCACCATTATAAATATTGTGCTTTTTATATGTAATTTACATCTTACACTTTTTACATGTAATTTATAGAAGAAAAAAAAATAAAAAAGCCTATTCTATTGTTGGAAACGCGTCATGAGTAGTATGTTTATAGTGTACAATAGTGTTTATAGGGAAACACGTGTATAATATAGGTGTAGGTATATCTATTTTACATAATATAGTTAAGTTAAAAATGATCTCAATCAAAAGTATTACAGAACTCATCTATACATCAACTAACTATCGGAGTGCATATGTGAATGTGAGAGTATCATCATACATTTACGATGTTTTTATTTTCATGTTTACCATCAAATAACAGCCACACATATCATTGTGTTATAGGTACCGTTGCAATTTCTTCATAAAATGCATAATAATAATAATAATAATAATAATAATAATTGTATTAGTTTAAATAGATCAAAGGAGGTGATAGTCAAATGTTCGTCTTCGTTTTTTCAACAAACAATGGGATGTACGAAAAAATTTTGATCGTATCGTACAAAAATTGTATTACCAAACGGGCATCTCTCTACTGCAGAAGTTCGATTCAGTTTGAGAAAATAAAATAGACCATTTTTTATCATGACTTTATTACTATTACCATAATTTAATTAATATTATTACTCGATTCGGAGTTTGAAAGTACACTTATACTCCCTGCTAGCAAGTACGATAACCAACTAAAATATAATTATTAGCGAACTTGCAATTGTGTTATTTATTCAACTTTCCTGGAAAAAGTGCCTGAAGATAGATAATATATTTTTAATTTTTTTTTCTCGTTAAGCCACAGTAAATATTATAAAGATGGATGAAGGTTTCACTATAGACACTTAACGAAAAAATTCGGACAGTGAAAGTTATATTTTTATATCATGTGACAATTAAAATATAATAGAATATTCAGTTTTCAAATTGCCAAGTAATCTAAAATCTAGGTATTTTATGAACGATGGGTGTTGATCAAATTCTTAACGATTTCGTTATAAATAATTTAATTAATAAACATTTTTTTCTTTGTGGTGATTTTAAGATGAAAAGAATATAAGTCTGTTTTTTTTTCTTATTGTCCGGAATCTCATATTCGAATAATGGAAAAATAATAATAATTCGTTTATAATAAAGTCTAAACAAGCAAATACAGTTATTTTTATTTATTTTTAAAAACAATGTTATAATTTTATCTTTTCTACGCTTCAATAATAATAATAATAAAATGGATATATTTTTATTCACTAATTGGAAAGAAATTAAAAATAAATAATGAAAAATGTAATAAGAATGTATAATGTTAATAAACTTCAGATGAATGGTAAGGGATATTACTAAAGTACATGATGTCTAACATGAGTTTTATGAGATAATAGAGTGCACTTAATCGTCCAGTATCCACCAATGATATTTGTATATAACAATGACACAAAATAATTAAGGGAATAACCACGGCGAAACAGAAAACTTAGTTTTATCGAAAAATATTTGTTGAAACCGCTGTACGGTTGCTACTCAATTTCAATCTTGTTAGCTAGCATTTATAAATATTGCATGAGTATACACTATACATATTGCATTTTCCTACGGGTCTATTATTGAATTTAGGGAATTCTTCCATTCATTTATCCTTAGACCGCGAATGCAGACTATAATAATCGGATTGAAAGCGGTCCGATGCAATAATGGTAGAATTTTTATAAATATAAGTATGCAAGTAGAAGAAGAAGAAGTAGAAAAGGGAGAATAAGAAGAAAAAAAAGAAGCTGTAATATTGTATTTCCATGGTAGAAGTGAACACAACAATTGCAACATAACGCCACTGCGGTTTTATTTGTTTACAAATATTTTCACTGTATCATAAGCTAAGAGAAAAAAAACGAAAAAACAAACCACGAATAGGTTCTTGTTTCCCTAACGGATACACACAGCGCGTGTATTCTAAATAAATATCAACAAACAGAATAAAATTGCTGCCCTTTTCCATCAGCATAAAACACTGTGTGCACACATACCCCGAACACGACCACCACCACATAGTTTCGTTCTATATTGTGTTACGAAATGTTTTATACATATATATATTATACAAACAAACCGTATACCATATACTATATATTATATATATATATATATATATACATATTATGTACAATATGTTTCTTATTCGAAAAATAGATAAAACGGAAAAAAAATTAAATAACGTCCCGGGCGTACTCTCAACGCCGTCAAAAAAAAAAAAAAAAGAAACGGTAAAAGATTTGACTTTTAAATGCAGAATTTTATACCTACGCAAAGTCCAATACCTAATATAAAAATACAAAAAATACTTGACCGCTGAAATTTTATACAATAAATTTCACTGACCTCATAATATTATTATGTTATCTCTCTGCTACAAGAGTACAACAAAATACAATCACGTACGGAAATTCCAATTTGTTGTTGTTAGTTTTAATATTATATATAGTAAAGTAAAACTATCATTAAACATAAGAAGATTTAAGTCGATATTTTCATGTAATAATTTAAAGCAAGATATGAGCGTTATGGACTGTAAACTTCATATACTCGCATATTAATTAAATTATAAAACAAAACATCTAGATATCTTACTTTTAAGTTTGATAATAAGTGGATCTACTCTATTATTTAAGCTAACAAAACAAAATTGTTACTACCGAACGCAAATTTACTTTGTTTTATTTTGCGGAATCGTGTTAAATATTACTATCGGGTAGTACATTTGAAATAGTATAATGAATAATTATTAACATGAGCACACCATTTTTTTTATTATTATTCAAATTTTGATTTAACCTAACCTACGTAATTTTTTAGTATACTGAAGAACTAGGTACTGTATCTATTTTCAATATAAATACATATACAAAAAAAAAAATCATCAGATTATTAACAATTTACAGGAAAAAAGTTATAGTTTGAAAAAATAAGTTAATACTTTAAACAGTATACAAATCTAAATAGTTGAATGCATGGTCCTTAATATTATGATCACACTTAAAAATTCCAAAAAACACAATTCGAATAAATTTACAATCAAATGAAATAATGGAGATGAGCGTGCTCGGTGAATCACTTAGTATGCATTGTCGTGTATACGAGAGTATAGGTACGACGTACATTACATTATTATGCATATTACAATGAACGTCCGTTTAAAACTTTTTCGCGTTGTTCTCGGCAATTGGAAAATATTTGTTTGTTTGTTTGTTTGTTTGTTTTTTTTTTTAACTTAATTACACTTTGTAAGCATTATATTAATACATTATGGAAAATTATGGAAAATCTGTCAGGGAAAAAAGGGAAAATTTATTGTAAGCATGGAATGACATTAATTTCAATACAGCGATATAGGTACAGTGTACACCGTATGCGCGAGTTCGGCTAATGGAGTAGACGCGCACAGCAACAACAACAATAATAATAATAATAATAATACGGTCGGACGCGTGTCGCGTAGTTGTTATTATCAGCTATTAGTACTTATAACAATATTTCCACAACGTGGAAAACTTTATTTATGTATATACATTTTTCAACACGACTCCGATGCAGAAAATGCGTTATTGTGCGTGCACTGCTGTTACACTGAGGTTATAACATTTAAAGAGGTAACCGGCTATCGCACTTTAAGAATTTCGTGTTAAAACTCAGCGGGGAGAGGGGTTCGTTTGCGTTACCTTCTGTGTCGTAAGTCCCTTCATTTCGCTCAGTTTCTTCAAAGTTTTCTACGTTTAACCTTGTGTTTTACTTCATGGTTTATATCCAGATTCAAAATTCAAACTTTGTGTTCAGAACAACACACCAAATCAGAAACAAGACGCAGAAAACTTTGGAAAGAATCGAGTACAAGACTTCAAAATATGTAGCATAAATGAACCTGGATTTTTACCCAAAATATTAAACGGATGTCGCCTGGAAAAATGGACTTTTTCAAAATACATTCATAACCTTAAAAGGACACAGACAAAAGCTTTCAGGTTGCGTCATCAGAATAGGTTTTTTTTTTTTTTAGTCAGACCTATCATTGTAGTAAATTATTACAAATAAATTAATGTAGGTACCTGTATAATTTTATTTTATTTTCATACAATTTAATATACATAGTTATTTTTATTATATTACGACCTAGTAATTCAATATTTAAATGTATAATGCTATTCGCCCAATAAATACTTAAATTATTGAATTCGTTTATTACTGAATCTAAATCAACATTTGAATATATTCATTGTTATGTAAATATTAGAATATTAATGATTCAAAACGGTATTGGGTCATGGTACCTACTTATACTATAAAATATGATGGTTTCTATACACGAAATTGTAAAATGTTGTATCTACGTTATGTTATACACGGAATAATAATAAATTTATTTTATCACATATTATTTAAAAAAAATTTGCATTTTATTTAATTGGTAAAAGCAGATAAAACACGGTCCCTCTGGTTAACTTTTTCACTCACAATTATTACAAAACGTCATAATGTCAATGGGCATCCGATTGTTGAGGTATCTCACTTCCGCATGCCTAATGCCTACCAAAGCTATACATGATTTTTCACTAGAGTAATGTCCGGAAATGTTTGTCACCTTCAATTCGACAAAAAGTTGGGTACATATTGCGGTCAATGAAACCATCGAGCACGGAGAGTGTAAAGTGTGTTTTAGCTGTTATAAGAATAAAATATACAACAAATTGCTTTAGTTTTAATGTAAGCCGTACCTCTTTAGAACGAGCATACTATGTGATCAATAAAGAATCCATCGACTTTAGATATATGTTTGTGAACAATACTATCTAATAATATATAAATAATGCACGTTTCTTCTTTATACATAATTATAAATTCAAATAATGTTTTATACTTTATCTATTATTAGAAATAATAGAGGAATGATAGTGATGTCTGTAGTGTGATTAAGTTTTTATTATTTAATACTGTTTATATATATATATAAATAAAACAAATAGAAACTATGACCACTGACTGTCAAGAAAAAAAAAAAATTAAATAAATAATATCTAAAATATTGCATTACATTAATATTATATAACTATATTGAATTACATTACATTAAGGTGGTATATTTTAAATTGGTTTGAATTAGTTTTAATACTCGTATTGATATACTATGGTTATACAATATTAATAATGTTACCCTAGAATATTATATTATAGTAGTCATTAAAATTTAATGCCTTGTCATCTCCAAAGATCAAAAGCATGTATTTTATTTGTATAACCAATTTCAGTTTTAATATTGATTTTTAATATTTATACCGATGAATTTGAAAAAGATCGCATCCTAATTAAATGGAATTATAATAATTCTGTTTCGGCGTGTATTTGGTTGAGTTCCACGCAGATACTTGTAAAGGTCGGACCTCTGTGAATTAATTTTGAGTCCAATCGTTTTCCCGTCCACGTTCCTTTGCGACTATAACAATATCACACTGCAATAACGTTGATTACAAACGTCGGAATTTCTGTACATAAATCGCACCACCGTCGGTCGACGTTTTTCGAAGTTCTCTTCGAAGAGGCCGACTGTAACCGAATTCGAGGCGTTATCGTCGTAACAATTCGAAACGTTCGTACGGAAATGTCAGTTTATTAAAACTATATAGAATCGTATCCGTTTTGTACGCTGTCGTCAGCTTTAGTTCGTCGCTGACACATTTTCTAATAATATATTAGGAATATAAGATGTACAGTGTCTCGTTTCGGTATTGTTGTCGTGCATATTCCCACGCCCGCCTACCGAAAGTGATACTCCATCCATAGAGGTTCAAATTTACATTAGGATATTTAAATACTAAACTTACATACATTAATAACTCAATTTTTAAAATATTTACATTTACATAATATTAGTCCTGTCCTTAAAATCTCTAGAATGGCATAAAAAACCAAAGATGTTGATTTTTTTTTCCACTAAATTGTAGGTAGTTTATTCTTTAAATATTATTATAATTAATCATTCTTCATAAATATCAAAGAGTAAACTAATATTTTGATTAACCAAGACAGTAAAATTATTGAACACAACCGAAATATAAAATGATTTGAGTACAGATATGATAAACATTTATAAAAGTACATGCAAAATATTGTATTATTGTTATAAAAATTACAATTTATAATATAAATTTTTTGTTAAATAGAATAATCTAAGAGTTTTATGTAAAAACTGAAAAAAAATTATAATATGCCCATTTAAATTTCTGTTAAAATATAACTTTAATGTAGTAGATACTTGAATAATTTCTGTAGTTGTGAGATACTAGCATAGATAATAAAATTATAATTCGAAAATATTTTATTGAAAAAAATGTATCATTTTAAATAAACGTTTATAACTGTATAACTAACTATTGCGTATCATATCGTAGAGAAAACTGTTGTATGATACTATACTATTGAGTGATTTGTTTTCTACCCCCTTTTTTAACTACATTAAAAATACAATTTTATCCGTTACTTATTGATTATAATCCATTTAATTTTACAAGTGATTGTGATGGTCAAATTACAATATTGTTGCGATAATGCTATTAACTAAGAAAAGAAATATTATATAAATCGGAAAAGTAGCATTTCTCTTTCTCTAGAAAATCACCAAAATTAATTTATTTGAAATGCAATTTTAAATGTGAGATACAATATCGTATCAATAAAATCCAACGTTTGGAGTAGATTATGTAATTGAAAATTCAGTTTTTTCATAAACAGGTAACCACGAAATAACGAAATAAAAAATAATTATAATATTTGAATGGTGAATTCAAAATTCAAACATCAGCTATGACTACAATACGCGCATTACGCTGTGCATATGTGATATCAGCGAACGTGTATTTGATATGAAATATATTATAATACCCGAGGAAAAAAATAACAATTTCAAAAACGCAATATATCACACGAATATGTCAATTAGTAATATGTACGTGTAATGAACAAACTGAATAAATCAACACCGAAACAAATAATTGTCTGCACAACAGTACAATATGTACCCATAGTAGACATGACTATAACATATGGCGCTGTGTATTGTGTATTATTTGAGGAAAAAGTGAGTATGTAATAAAATAAATTTTGAAAAAATTATGTTTCTTCTAACCGCTGCGTGTATATACAATTAAAAAACGACACGAGAGATACAATTGTACGTCTTAGGCGAAGACACTACTACAACGTTGAACAAACAATAATTATTATTTTGTTAAATATACGGTTTCGACGACCTCGTGACATTTATATACGTTGTTTACGTTGAGTTTATACCTAAAACACCACGATATCAATAACGACAGAATAAAAAAATAAATAAAAAAAAACACACTACAAGCAAACGCTTATATTTATATTATTATTTGTATTTTAATAGGTATACTGCGGTGAGTTTAACTATTGTACATGGCTGACGGGGCAAACAATCCGTCGACAGGAATTACATTTAACAGTATGCTGTTATCGATAAAGTTTTTATGAATCTTGACCCGGAACTGAATCGACTGCAGTTATTGGTTGTTGTCCTGACAGGAACGGACTTTAACTGTTAACTATATAAGAACTTCAAAAGTCAAAAATAAAATATTCTCGCATAAAAAATGAAAACAAAAACAAAATTATCGAAAAACAACAAGGAGATATTATCCACATATGTATGTAAACAAAGTTCCTATTTATATTATTGGTATATTATGGTGGGTGAGTGGCAGGATAAATCATTCAAACTGTATTCCGATTTGCAACCATGCCGTGTGAAACAAATTACAATCGTAACTCTTGCACAAAGAAGACGGAAACGGAAACGTACAAACGAGCAACATACATATTTTGAATCTTCACTATAAGGGTGTTGTGAAATTCAAAAATCGAGTAAAACCCGTTATTTAAAATAGATACATAAATATATATCTACAGGAATACACACAAAAATAAAACTGTTTGAATTGATTAACTTTATTTAAATGTTGTGCACGCGCGTGGTAACTACATAATGTATAATTAACATATTTATCACTGTGATCGGACGACAAAACACATTTATATTTATGGGAAAGCATAATACACATAGGTATATAAACATATTATACAATGGAATTTTCAACAACGACATATATCAAATTGTTGACTGGACTTCGGACAAATGTGCCTATAATAATAATAACAACAATATTATAGGTGCGTATGGTATTTTTAATTGTTGATTTTACATTTAATTTTTCTTTCCTTTGAGACGCATGGCTGACACACCAATTAATTTCTTTATAATCTACTAGATGTTTTTAATAATACGTAGGTAATAATGTTTGAAAACTTCATCGTTAAAATATAATAATATTAACAATTTATTTGTATATTTATTATATAACTATCACCTTACAAATGCTATTGAAATAGATACTTTTTTAGGTAGGCACATTTGTAAAAACGCCACAACCTATTTTGTTTGGTTGATAGCAAATAGGCATTTTATCGATTTCTTTTATTTTAGAAATTACATTTTTTTGTTCGGTAAGTCTTTTATTATAGTAATATGTTACAAATATTGTTTTTTACAATTTAAGTTATTACTATTTTTTTAAACTTGTCTCACATAAATCAGACAAATAAATATTTGTCGGAAGAAAAATAATTGAATTGGTCAAATGCTTTAAAAATAACCACAACTATAACAACAACCCTATTGCAATTTATTAAGTCTGACATAGGTGGTTTATAAGGTCAGAGGATATAAATATATAATGATAAATCGTGTGTTAGCATTTTATATGATATAAAATCTAATTAAAATTAACTAATATGTACGAAAAAAATATACACAATTGGTCAGATATACACGTCTTGTAATATAAGGTGATGGTTATATAAAAAATTATACGAAATTCCAATAAATTGCGTTTTTATTGCCGCATTAATATTGTGTTATGTCCGTTTTCGTAATCATGGAATGTGCGACAGAAATAAATTTAAAATTCGTAATAATATAATATAATATAATATTTGTACTTAAATAACGAGACGTAGAAAACTATACGCTAAAATAAACACTGTTCGCTCTTGTTGTGGTAGTTATATTATGTGTGTGACTGCCTACGTCCTTATAATACAAACCGTTTGCCCAACGCTAAAGCAAATGGGCGCAGTGACCGGAGAATACAACAACTCCTTTGCTAGGTGAAAAAAAATATGTCGGTACTTTTTTAAATAAAAAACGGCGGTAGACTGAATATAATATACTGCGGGGAAACAGCATCCGAAACAAATGTCTTATAATCAAATTATTCTTTTAGTAATATCGTATTGTCGTTCAATATTATATGACACGAATGTACACAATAGTATTGTCGTTATTATCCAAAATCAAGCGTTTAAAAAGTATACGTACATTGGACGGTACGCCGGCCGTATTGCGGTTGAAACTTGATGAAGTGTGCATACAGTTTTTGGATAGTTTTTTAGTCAAATTTACAGGTAACCATCATCAAAATCTGTTAATGTGATTCAACACGCCAAAAAATGTATTTTTTTTTTTTAAGTAAAAATCGCCTCACGCGTAAAAGATCACTTAAGGTTGTTATGGTAATACGTTTTTACAAGATATTGGATTTCATCGGCCCAACCCCGTTGACCGATTATCTGGTTATGAATTTCTTAAATGGTCCACTTTTAAGACATATATAATGAATAATGCTTTTTTTCACTCCTGCGTAATACATCCTTTTATTATAATTCCATCATGGTTCGCGAGATAATATTATTATAATATCACTGTAACACTCTTTCATTATTCGATCGAATCATGTGGCTGTAGATTATTTAGGTATATCTAATCTTAATCGGTTTAAGTAGTAATTTCTCGGATTATTCTCAGTGAACAAACCGGTCTTGAGAACATGATCATTCGGATGTTAGTGTATTACCATTTGAAATAAATCAATGTATTGGTACTTGTAAAATACATCACTATATTGTGATCGACTATGTTAGTTTGAACGTAGGTTAAACTTATAAGTTTCTAAGGTATGTGAAATATAACTTAGAAAACTTTATGTAGATCAGTCTTAAATCCGATTCTCAAGAGTTTCGTAGGTATAGCTGAAATACCCCAACCAAATACTACTTAACTGAACAGAATTAAGTATAAATATCGATAGTTTCTTGGTTAGAAAGAACAAGGGAAGTGTGTTACAATATTTAGTTCTCGTTGAATCCGACAAGCCGAGAATTTTTTTTTAAATAGTATTCATATTTTTGAACATGTGTGGAAAAATAGAATAAAAAGTAACGATAAAAAAAAATAATAAAAAATAAAATAAAATACCTCAAAACAAAATATAACGGGTAGACTAAAATTATGTATATTAAAAAATAATTAATTTAGTGGCCGAGAAAGCCAAACTGCCGTAAAACTCGAACAGAGAAAACACGTAACACAGAGACAGTACCGAATAATATAAATAAATAATGAGGACAACGGGACAAAAAGACCGTCCCATGACTTTTGTTTCGTTATATTATTATTAATAATAATGTATAATAGTTTTTTTTTTTTTTTATATAAAACGTACACGGTTTCGATGAACGGTTACCGGAAAACTTTCGCACACTGGTACGAGAAATGAACGGTTATTATGAAATATAACAAACAAATACGAAATGGCCAAAAACGAATGAACCCAACTTCTACTGAACGGTATAAAATAGTTACAGGGTGACTTGTCAAGCATGCTCTACCTACCTTTTTTCCTTTAATAATTTATTTTTTAAATTCTGATTTTTGGGATTTGTATTTAAGGATCACGTATTAAAATATATAGGACTTTATACCATTAAAAAAGCGTCAAATAGTAAGTACCAACTTTTTTTTTTAATATTTGATGTATCTAAATCGCAATTTGAATAACGAATTTTGAGTTTATTAACAATGTTCACTAATAATAATATGTTTATGTTAATAAGTTTAGAAACTATGGAGCTATGATAATTTGAAAATGTATAATAATGATATTTGTACATTTAATTATAATAAATTAATATTTATCCATCGAAATTATATAACTTGTAAGCATTTTCCGAGTATAATAAATGCTAAGTTGAATATTTTTTTTTATTTCAAAATACAAGGATAATAATGTATAGGTACTTTATATTTATTTTAATATCAAAAAAATCAATCTTTCAGATTTCAATTTAGATACATCATTTTTTTAAAAAAAATATTTATTTAATATTTCAAATAATGAACAGTGCAAAAATAATTCTTCTTAAAGAAAAAAACTCATTCTGAATAGCAGTTATAAAAATTATAAAACATAAAATATTTTTAATGTTTAAACCATTATACTGCACATAACTTTTAAGCCTATTATTCGTTATACACAATGTTAATCATCTCAACGATTACGATCAGTTAGAATTTCGAACTAGCTACATCATTTTTTTTTTTTTTTTTTTTGAGTCATCTACTAATCATTATAGGAAAAACCGTGCTCACTCTTTCGAAAATTTAAAAATAAGTATGAACTGAAGATATATATGTAGTTATAATCCAACATTTTATATTACATAATACACGATATAGATAATAATCGTATTAATGACATTTTTGACGATAATAATATAATGAAGATAAGCAATATTGTACATCGATTGTTATATTTATTGAATCACCAAAATTTTTAAAATTTCATTATTATAAAATTGTACCTACCTACCTATATTTTTATTTATAATTAAATTAAAATTTTAAAAATTTCATTATTATAAATTGCACCTATGTATTTATAATTATAATTAAATAAAAAAAATACACTATTATACAAAGTCTCGATTAACCGTGATTTTCATTTATCCGTATGACCCCCTCCCCGTCATTACCCCTGATAATCCACTGTACTAATAAATATAAAAATTCAGAATTTAATTGATACCTACATTGCCTACTAAAGAAAATAGGGGATGATCATGCTTAGTTAATACAACCGCATATAGTGTAAAGACAAAATATAATTTTAGCATACAGAATGGCATAATAATGACGTGAATATAATATGTGACCATGACCAAACACTTAGTATTTCTCAACCTTTCTCGTAAAACTACGGACCTGCGCGACGCGGGTGAAACACATAAACATTAAATCAACGTGTTACGCATTACAGTAATATGTTTCATAAACATGAAAATTACGTCATACAGACGATCCTTTTAATGGTATTATCTTGTGAAACATGCCGTTGTAACAATTAGAGTAAACGAACATTCATGATGTTGGTGTATTGTAGAGTGCAAAAGGGTGAGAAATAGACGGCAGTGAGGAGCAGCACTAGTGAGAAAAATTTGGTTTCCTTATAAACTAAATTTTAAAGGCAGCAGTTTTTGTGTTCAGTGATATTATAATGTACAACGGGCGCTTATCGTCGTGTAATTCATTTCGTCTTCGATCTATTCGTTTATCATCGATAATTTTTTATAAACCAAACTGATCAAACATAGGTGTTACTGTGGAAAAATCAACAGAAACAACTATAATTTTAAACGGCTTCTGTTAATTCAGTATGCCTAAGAGGGGCTATTTTATCGACACTATTCACACTACACTCAAATATTTCTAAACACACAATATTTAGTAGTATAACATCACCTATAATATTTTATTTTAATATTACCTACCAATCGATTTTTTTATAACCATAGGTGAATTTTCTGTTTGTGATTATAGATCCATTTATAGTCATAATATTATTATTTGTTACTTTATTGCAATTTATAATTACTAATAAATTATAGTTTATACAAAACAAATGTATGCATGTTATAGAAATTTGGCATTTTAAAAATATATAGACAATGTTTATTCATTTTAAATTTTCAACATTAGATTATGTTAAGCCAAATAACGGCGTTGGTGGCATTTGAGGAGTTTCAGAGAGATGGTGACCTAGTTAAACAATTTTGAATTAGACGAATACGCGAAGGGCGGCGTATACAGGATGAACGAACAAAATAAATTATATTATATAGGTACATGTATATATATATAATAACTTTAGGCGACAGCTACATATGCGATGGCAACGTATTATGGCAAGGAATTTGTGGACAGTTATCGAGTTAAAAGTTTTTGAACGCCACCTGCAACTCTCAGGTTCCTATTTACGCACACGTAAATGACCAATGTAAATACCAACGATTATAAATCATAAATTATAGTCCGTTTTAGTTATTCGAATAACTCTACTTTTACTCAACACTCATCCTTATAATAATCAGTGCCATATTTAGGTCTTTTTCATATATTATTATAGTTACTTCCCAATTAACCGACTTTTTCATCCCATCGTTCATCAAACTTACATGATACATTTATAATATACATATTATTATTATACTATATTATATTATTAATCAGAACTGTCATTTAAAAGATTAGGTGAATAACACGATGTATAAAAATGGAAGCGTTGCATTTATAATAATGAGCGAATTATTATGGTCTATAGTATATATTATTTATGCTGTTTTATAAGCATGTGCTTGTAAAGCTCGTGCCTATAAATAGTCCCCTACATATATTATCTGTTCGCCAATAATTCTTTTAAAAAGTGAAAAAATATGCGTTTTTAACATACAAATGCAGTTATGTCATGACGCCGTGAGGTCAACAAGACTCGCCTTTGAGGACGTTGTCGGCGACAAGGGGGCGCCTTTATTATTATTATATCTTACAGACGTCGGCGCGACGACAAAAGGGATCGTCACGACTGTCCAGCGTGCGTGACGATTCCAAACATACATGCGTTTATATCATGCACCTTATGTGTTGCGTGTGTGCAGCGTACCCAGCCAGGTATGCACACCGCCCTACATGGGTGGGCGTAAGCGTAAAGAGTGCTAAGTAAAGGACGAGGAGCGTTTCGGTTAAAAGCTCTCGAGAATTACTGCGGCGGAAAAGCTTTCATTCGAACGTGATCAAAATTATATTTTCTTGCGGACCGTGCGATACGGCAGTGGTAACGGAGGTGTAGGTGAATGATGGGCGACGAGTAGAAACACTTCTCTTCTGCCGGGGGGTCGTCTAAACTGTATCGATTGTGTGTGGAGGGGAAATCACTTTTGCGTGTCCGACACGAAACGTTATATGCCGAGCAGCCAAATCGAATTTCTCGACCAACCTCCGGTGGTCTTGACTCTGTCTGTGTTATATTACGCTATTTTATATCATATTATATACCTAGGTATAACTCGGTTACCGTGTCGGTACGGAAAGACGAACTCCGTGGAGACGGAAAATTCACACTGTATAATGTAATAATATAATATTTACTTATTATGTACACTATACATGTATAAGTATATAATGACGTAGGTACTCCAACCGCTGGGACGAGTAGCCTTTACCACTCTTGTCAACTACCAATCCACATTGGACACGTCACCTATATCAATACACTGTCGCCGCAAATCCTTATATTGAAATACATCACGCAAATACCTATATGAATTCATTCTAGCCGTCTACAATAATAATATTATGTTAATACGCTGTGCGGAATGCCATACGATAATTCCAGATAAATTTCATAAAATTCGACGGTTTGATTCGTTGGGAACCAATAGTATGTGCGTTTTAAATGTTTTCATCATAATTAATATTATATATCACTGTGGTAGGTATACGATGTCGTGATCGCGATCGCGACGTAATTCTATAAGCATCGCGCGAAAATCGCATCTCCATCGCGGTCGATTTCGGCGAGCAATAAACTATATTACCGCTATTACAATATTTACCCTTTGACGATAAAACAAAGTACATAATAATAATATTATCTATTAAATTATACGAAATATTACGCTATAGCCGCGTACATTAATAAAAGCGCAAATCACGTCGGTGGGACGATTACGACAACACGATTCACAAAACGGCTGTGCCATAATATTATCATAATATATTTTAGACGATGATTTCGAATGGTTTCGTCGACGCCATTTTTTTGGAAAGAAATAATATTTATAGTAAACCTACATCGGCGCTACAACAGCTGTGCTGCAGGTAAACGCACTCACGATACGCAAGCGCTCAAACGTTTAATAAATGCATTTTACGAGTGCAGTGTGATTAAAAACAAAATACATACGAACGTACAGAGTGCATCGCGAGAACAAAATATTATCCAGTAACCGTTTGGCGTACGGATCGCGTTGGGGAATATAAATATTATGTCGTGATAATAATATCATGGTCACGATATACACTCCGTAGGCACTAAAGTCGGCGTATAATATAAAATGCAGTGAATCAATTCACTCGGGTTCGGCCGTGCGTTATTACTACGAAAATCCCCGGTACACTGTATACACTCGGAGTGTAGTATTACAGCTGCACTGCTTTTCATATACATATTGAATGCGAGATGCGACCGGATTTAAAGATTATAAAAATGACGGGTTTCCTCGGTCGCAATTTTTTCACGGAACACGGTTACTTTTTGACACGCGTAATCCAAATGTATTCAAAGCGTTTACATAACCAGAGGGTGTAATGCCGAGCGGAAGCGCGCACGCGCCCATAATGTTATATATTATTCCTCGCGGGGTGAGTTATTTTTTTTTTTGTATTCCTATAAATACATATAACAATATATGTATGTAAAGGTATATACTGTCTATATTATGCGTTTTTCTTTTTCCAGTTTTTTTTTTGTTCTTCGCGTTTTGTCCTATACGTAGTACCACGTTATCTGAATTCGAGCCAATATATTATTTTACATGTACACCGAACGGCTGTGTAAATCTAATCTGTTTTTTTTTTTTATTCCGACACACTCGAATCCATAAAATATCTTTCAAACTATTCTGTGCATAAGTAAATCTGTTTTTGTTCCAGAGCATAATTCCGGTGTTTAATTTTTAGATTATAATTTTCGGCGAAGAAGACTTGGTTTGTCTTTATTATGTGAAATACACACATATTTACTGTACATATTTCAAACAAATATTCGATGATAAAATTATTGACAACAATATTATGCAGTAATTATTGTGATATGAATGAAAATATTATTATTCAATTTACAAGACGTGTTTAATATAAATAAACTTTTGTAAAGATAAATCGAAATTATAAACTTTTAACTCACAGTTAACGATTCGCATTGTATACAATACGCAATACGATTCCGATATGAATATAAATTGAAACAATTTGATATTATTGGTCGGTTATTAGCATCATCGCGCAAAACAAAAAAAAACATGTTCACGTTAAAAATAAAAAAATCGAAGCGAAGACAACAATATTTCTCGTGAATTTGTTAAAATAATAGTTGTCTTTAGTTCGAGTATCTTTGTACATATATTATAATGCTTTTACCTAAGTTCTTGTTTTAATTAATTCCCATGTGTATGTGTGCGTGTGTGATATTTCGACATTATGCATTATTCATCATAACTTACTTTGGTCTATTTCCAAAGCAAAACGCTAGCAAATGATTTATTTTCTATGACTTACTATGGCTTCAATCAAACTACAAACATCAAAGATTATTAATTTCCGTCAAAACGTATAAATACATAGCACAGAGCACAGAACGCAATAATTTAATATTTTAGTAGGTATCGTTTAAGAAACCGTCAGTCATCGTCACCGGTCTAGTTAGATATGCGTTATACATACCATGTACCTACATAGACCGAGTCATGTCCAAACGCGTGTTTAATAGTTTCTTGAACAAGTTTTTTTTTCACTTTATTTAACCCCTCAAAGCTTTAAGAAAGATTAGGTTATGCCCGTATTATTTTATTTTGGAGTCATAATGAATATTGTTTTTTGGTAGAATATTAAATCATTTTTTTTAAATAATAACAACAATCATAACATGCAATTTATCGATCACAGAACTGCGGGTGGTATAATACAGAACTTTAACAAAAAATAATAATATTACATTTGCTAATTTTCACCCTCCGCGTTTTTTTCTCAAATTAAAGGTTTGGTAGGTAGGTCACACAGTAATTACAAATACAATAATTAAAACGAATAGGAATGATAAAATTATAATATTAATATAATATTATGCATATTTCATGTACTGCATAGTATTATACTATAATAGTGGTGTTTTAGGTATTGTTCCTACAATTATCGTGTGTAGCTCGTGTCACAATGGTCTGACACATTCAAATATAATCTTAATGTAAAATTGACATTTCAACACGGTACACGTGTTTTTATATATAAAAAAAAGATATCGATTTCAATTATACTATTTAAGCAAATCATTTAGATACCACAATACCACATTATATCGTAGAGACCATACATATCGATCAGCATCAGCAGCAGCAGCAGCAGTAACGCGATACTTGACTTATCGATTATCATACAAACAAACTATAAGGTATAATAAAAAGTGTTGTGCTAGTGTAAGAAAACGACAAGTACACGACAAATTCTAAGAACGGAATGCGGTGTTAATGAGTACAATACGCATACCGTGTAATAAATAAATCTATGATCGAAAAACACGGTCTCCGTAGTATTATAAATAATTATAATATTATACCCACAGTGTATAACGAGATCTACCGATAACCTAACCTGACGCGCGTAGGCGGCGGACGAATGAAACCCCAATTGAGTTTGGAAACTCGAACTAGACGTTTGGTAAACAAGCCTACAAAAAAAAAAATAATAATAATTATAATAATAAATAAGTAACGCTGTAAAATTACCGAAATTTTTAATTTATTAAACTGGTTTTATACACATTTTTTATTAGTCCCGAAGTCTTAATCGTCGTTTATTCATTATTATAATATTATGAAACGATATCACAATGATTATTAACTATATTATAATTACACGTTCTTTCCTATACCTACGTAAATTCACACGTTAGAGAGGCAATATATACTATAACATACACACTTATAAAAGAGTAATAAGAGATGATCGACTAATTTTTTTTTTACATAGGTCAAATTTGTTTTAGAAATGAGTAATGCAACGAAGTAATTCTCCATTTTATTGAATTCGTGGTTATAGGAAAACTAATTTAAAACTCAAGTTCTCTCTATACAATAAAGACCGACATTGTTATTGATTCAAATGCACGCCAATATATTTTATAAAATATGGCAGTTTCTGAAAAAAAAAATACTTTGTAAACGCACATTTTTAGTTACATAGTTGCAACTTGTGTGGTAACATTCAAATTCAAAAGTAGAATTTAAAATAATTTGGTTTTCTGTATTCTCACATATTCCTATTTAATTTTCTACGAGATTTTTAAAGTTACGTGTAAACACACTTTATTCATTTTCCACAAAATATTCCAATAAAATACATTTTCATAAACTAATTATTATCACATTAATATCAGATCACAATGATTGAATCATAATAAGAGTATCATGTTAATATATAAAAAATCAAATCTAAAAATTAATATTATATAAAAAGATAAACTTCATGATAGAAATTTATTTGCAAATATAACATGGAACGTTTTAATGAGCTTATAATCCTAATGATCTCGTGTACAAATATATTTATTAAGTATTAATTAAGTATATAGAAATTTTGTTTTTGCGTTCACCAATTAATTTCTGATCATCAATCTCTATGTTGTAAGTTATTAATTTATTATTGTATTTTTATTTATAATTTTTATTATTAACACTAGGCGAACAAGCGGTGCGTTGTTTGATTAGCTGCACAGTTTTCGTTGATCAGGCGTACAATATTATAGGGAACTAATTAACAGATTCGAAACAAACGTTAACTGTCATACTTAACAATTATCAAAAAAATATCATCGAAAACATTTTAGTGTTAAAATTGATTGTGACTCTCAAACCTAAAATATTGTATCTACTTGATATATTATTTTCATTATTATCTAATTTATTTTGTTGTTATTTTGCATCGTTGCTATACTGTCTGTACCCAATAAAATACAACTATGGTAAAAAAACAAACGAAATGAGGAGGAATTCTGAAAGTAACCTTTTTTTAGTAAAATAAAAAAAAAATTTAATTTTAAAAACGAGTTCAAACTATATAAAACTACATCGAATTACACATTACACGCCATACAATAATATTTAAAAATCATTGTCGAAATTATGCGAATGAATTGAAAAACTGCAAAAGGTACCTATGTAATATATGCGTCAAGTCAGAGATTGTTTTATTGCTCTGTTTTTTTTTTTTTTTTTTACTTAACCCCATCTGCCCTCGGGCTTCGTGTTACGTTGAATGTGTGTGGAAGGACTACGCGCAAAGCATCAATGTGGAGAAATCCATTGATTTTTATTTCTTTTTTTTTTTTTTTTTTAATAATTAATTATAAATGGAACAAATCATCTACCGTTCGCATTAACACACTCTAAATGGCACGTAAAAGTAAGAGCGTTGATCATAATACCATTATTATATTTTTCTAATTGAAATAAACACGTGAATTCAGTTTACCGTGCAGAAATAACGACGAACGACGGTAGGATAAAGTCACAATAGGTAGTCGCGACCCCGTATCAAAGATTATACCAATATTAACTAACAAATAAACTAAATATCGCTTTGAATATTAACATGAAAAATCTTAATGAGCACGGACTTTACAATGTGAGGTGAGGACAACCGACTCTCAGGAAATTTGACTGACAATTATATCACTTCAAATAATCATTAAATTTTATGAAAAGCAACGGTAAAAAGAAAAGCTTACGCGTGTTGCTCATCAGAATATCTAATTGACTTTGAGTTGGCTGCAATAAACGGGTACAAACACAAAATCCCGACGTTAAAAAATAAAGGTTGTGTATTCCATCTATGCTAAGTGCATGGAGAAAATTCCAAGATATTGGTTTATTTATTTATATAGTATAAAATTAATGAAAATATCAGCATCAAAGTTCGACAAACGTTATAGTTTGCATTTTTTTCTCCAAACATGTAATTTCTAATGTATTCAAAGACATTAAAAGAATTATAGCTATCAATATCAATATTTTTATATAGGTAATAGAGGACAATATTATCATGCATTATTAAATCCATAGTAAGTATACTTACAGTACCAAACATTAAATCAATCGCATTTTTTTCTTTTGCCATTTTGGTAAATTTATGAAATCATAAATATTTATTATAGTTTATAAGTTATAGAATAATAATAATAAAACCTAATTATAAAATTTGTCTAAATTAGTTATTATATTTATTTAACAGATAAATGTCTTCTTACGATCTCCAATATGCAGAGGTTTGACACCGGTAATGGGGAATATAAATAAGTATGTGGTGGGCTCATATCTACTCTTATGAAAGAACTTTAGAAAGATCAATACAAGACTCAGGTTAATATCAAAATTATTATTAGAATAGTTCCAAGACCACTTCCAACAAATTTTAGGCCACAACTTGAACATCACTTAAAAATGGATTTTAATAATAGTGAGGGTACAATACAACGGTTTTTAGAGTGTTTTCAAACTTCAAAGTATTACACACGACCTATACTTAAAATTTTTATATTGTAGTCTCTACAGCAATATTAATTATTTATAAATTATTGTTAGTTTTTTTAGTTTATTATTTTATAATTTTACAAATTTATTGTTACGATAAATATTTATCTTTATCAATATTATTAAGATTTAGTATATTTTAATTTGTATATCTAGTTAGAGTTAGATTTTTAATATCAAATATAGTAATATGATTGAACAATACTACATTTAATGACTCTTTTATGTACTACGCACTAATGAAATATTGTCGGACGATTGGACCAGAACCTTAACTACTAGTTATAATATATTATTACTTGCATAAATCAATAATATTGCATTACAATAAAATGTTATGCGTACAACGGGTATTGAAACGTGTCTTTTATAGTTTTATCACCACGTAAATAACGTATAGGTACTGTATGTTTAGCCTGTGAGTCGATATTAAGCATTAGTATATACTTATTTTATGGATACAGTTCTACAAAATTTATTATCGCGTATGATACCTGCTTAATGTATTAAGATATATTTGTTTCACAAAATCTGCGATGGCAATTTCACCCGCTTCTTCCGCTGTTTCTAGAAGACCGAAATTTAGTGTACCCACTTAATTCCATATATATATATATATATTATATATAATATAATATACGCACCCAAGGGAGCTTGCAACAATGGTAAACTGCTGTGCGGCGAAAATACGAAATTTCATAAAACGTGAAAGTAGTTCAATATTATGATAATTTATGTGGCCGTAAATCATATCGAGATTATATTTCCATAAAAATTTGTATAAAAAATGGCAAATGAAAAAATTAAAATAAAAACAGTTTTTTTTGAACGATATAGTGTCGTCAATTTCGTACACATAAGCGTTTTCGATTGATTTCGGTTCGTATGACGTGCTTATTAATATTGATTTAATGATTAGTAAAACAATTAGAAAATAATAAAAATGAAGACTAAAATATTTTGTCAATACCCTAAACACTTTTATATTTTTATTAAAATGTATTAAGTCCAATCCAATCCAATAACATTATATTTATTATTTATACATAATTACTTTAATTTATTTCAATTCGTATACTTAAAATGTACTTATCTTTTTAAGTAGTGGTAAAACTATGTATTACTATTAGATTCATTTACATATACACATTGTAAAAATAAAAAAAAACAAACTTAAATATAGACTAAATTTCACAGTTTCTAAAAGGAATTATAATATAATATACTTTATAAAGTAAATATTAAAATAAAATAACAATACGGCATCATTTAGTTACTTAAGTTATTTTTATGAATCCTTATGTATAAATTTTGTACGTAATTTAACCATAAAAAAACTTAATAGTCTCCAATCACCATAATATAATATAATTTAAATCATTATTGAATTTCAAAATAAATATATTTGTATTAGTTAATTAATTACGAGTGTACTCAATCGACATATTTAATGTTTTTACATAACTCAAAAATAAATTTAAAAACTTTTAAATGGCAGACATGCTGACATTTTAAATCCAAATTCATCAACTTATAGCTACCTAATCAATTCATTAATTTTAATTTTTTTTTTTTTAAAGGTACATACATATGATACTCTATGTAATACTTTACTATAACGTCATGTCAATTATTATTAAAAATTACATAAGCGTAGTTCATTCTACGAAACCTATTACATCAAAACCAAAACTGAACAAACATTATCAAAATAATTAAACATCAGACATTCAATTATCTATTTTTAAAACATTGAAAAAAAGGATTGACGATTTGTTTTAAAAAAATTGTATTCCAATTCATCTAAATTTTAAATTCATTCCTATGAATTATATATGCAATATTCTATTATGTTCATGAAATTATGTTAATTGTATTTTACTTTATATACAATATGCACTTAGCCATAACCTAACATTTATATGCAGTCCTTACTGTTATTAATAAAAAAAAATCTTGTTGAAATAATATAATATAATATGTATGTATGTATAAACAAAATGTATCCCTAGCGATTTCTTTTTTAGATTCAAAACGATGATGCTATTGATTTTACAGAGATTTTTTTGTGGCTGTACGCTTTTTCATTTCTTTATTTCTTTTATTTTTTACTCGAGACTTTTTCTATTTGGTACTTTATAAAAAGATTACAATTTTAAATATCTCAATAGTCCCTGGAAATGTTGTGAAAAACTTCATAAAAAATACATGTTTTACAGTCGACTTTCATCTCTAAAATCAATTTTTGACTGTCCATTCAGCGATCCAATATAATCAGCTAATTACCATAATCATAAATACAAGAAGTCGGGATAAATATTACATATCTTCTTTGGAATACTATACAAAATTGTAAAAGTTGAATTATTACATTAATAATTTTCTTTGTTTTTCACAACAATTTACTGTAAAGTTACTGTAAACACTATTTGTATTTATATTTATTTTATATGTATTGTAACTAAATATGATGTGATAATTTGAAATTTTTACGTTTGTCATCACTGCTATCATAAGAAAAATTGTGTGACGAAAAAAAAATTAAAACAAATTTATGATTGAAATTTAAAAAATACCCGCAGGTGACACTAATAAAAATGCTCATTTTATCTATTTCTAATATTCTCACTTTTAAATAAAAATCGGATAGAAATAATATAAGCCATGGTCCACATACATTCATGTAAAAAAACAATGGCGCAATATGGTTTAAACTTTATATTCCACTTAGCTATAATTATAAATTTAATTATTATTAATTAAATTACCAGTCTACATATTTCCATATCTCAAAGTGGAAACAATAACGAATTTTCCTAAACAACGGCTATAATATTTTCTAAATACACACAAATTAATTTAAAATTTTAATTAAGATGTTATTATCTTATCAGTTGTTAAACATACATACTACGTTTTAATTAAAACGTTTCAATGTAAATGTATATTTAAATAATATAATATAGATTTTTAGATAGAAATCTTTTGAAATTCGGATACTCCTCAGGTTAGTAAGAATCAAACTTTTATTACATAATGCTATTTTTAAAATGAGTTAATTCAAAAATATGTTGGTGATTGTTATTCATTGTACAAATACTATACAAAGTTCTCACAACTGACAAAAGCTATTGAGTATAGATAAATGTAAGATTTATATACGTAAATTGTCCAACTATTTTCAGCGAAATATTTTTCAAACGAGAATAAAACGAAAAAAAAGGTAGAATGTGTCCGGAGGACGATCGATATTTATAATCGCATAAATAATAATGAAATAACAACAATAATAAAGTCGAATACATTACAACAAACAATTCCACCCGTGGCCGTTGCCTCGTCGTTAGTAGTTGTAAAATTGGCTCCAGCCGAAATTCACCTATTGTTCACCCCACAGGTCATCGGGCCGATTCGATCGAATACAATATAATAATATACTATTTTCTCAAGATAGGGCATTATTTGCATTATTTGTTTAGTTCATTATTATTCCGTTGTATGCGCATATATCAATATAATATTATATATGGTTAGATATTGGAGCGCGTAATACAGTTTTGGGACACCTATTCACACCAAGTGCACAGGAAACACGGTATTCCTATAAAGAAAATCGAATTAATTATTGTCCCACTAGCTTCATAAATATTTATACATAGAATGTCTCACCACGGCATGTGTCTCAGACAGTAACTTTAAAATATATTTTAAACGATTATCCTAGTATTTATAGAATTATTAAAAGTATTATTATTAAATACAAAGATTAAATTATTAATTATAAGATTTTAAATTAAAACAATATTATTTTAATTTATCGTATAAATATGAGATGGCCAATTATTCGTATAAAATCAATCTATGCAATATTATTAAGTGACATTTTTAAAGTTAAATATCTCATTTCCGTTGAATAGGTATATTGAACTAATGAGAAGAGTTTTTTTTTAATATGTTCAACGGGGTTAGCGGCAGGTTACGTGAGTGAGAAACGATATATGGAATAATATAATGCGCAAGAACACATACCATGAGCACCCTGCTCGATAATAAATAATAATATTGATGTCACGGCAGTAATCGTCCGTATCGCTTTGCGTGCAGTAACAGGTATTTATTATTAATACAATAAATAAACAGCTTAATAAGTATATAAGTATAATAATATTATATTTTCCATATAACAAATTACAGGGACTAGTAGACTGTTTGATATTATTATTATTATTTTTTTTTTTCAAGAAATCATTAAAATATAGCGTCGTTAAATTACTATACATTTGTAAATTATCAATGAGCGAAGATCTTTTCTTTCCTTTACTCGTGTGTAAGATTGCAGGATCCTATCAAAGGGAGAAAATAATTTAAAATACATAATACATAATATTTTAGAGCATTATTGTTTAAAGAAAGAAGACATAATAATACCTCGTTTAAACAAGTCTTTGTGTGTGTATTCGTATTATTAAACTTAACAATGTCGATTAAAAAGAAAAAAACGAACAAACAAACAAACAACAACAATTAAATGATAAAACATAAATAGTTTTAATTTTGTATTAATATTATGTTTATAAAATAGTTCAAGACATTATGTTAAAAGCAGTAACATAGTATTTGGTAGAATCTGCAATGGCAATTTACTTTTATCACAAATCGTGTATTATAATATTATAATCTTAAGGTTTCTATATAAGAATATATACATATAATTGTTTAATTATATGTATGACAGAATTGATATTTCTTTTTTGTTTTATATCATTTGTATAATATCAAAATTGAAAGTATCTGTATACACTTATTATTATTATCATTTTTTTTTATGGATTTATTGGTAATTTAGTGATGTATGGTATATACAACAATAGATAATCCAAATCATATTACGAAAATGTGCAGGGACCTATGTACAAATTATGAATAGTTTAAGACGACGAATCGTAAGAGCTTAACGTAATTTAGGAGAAATCAGATGAAACGGTAGGGATTTGATTTAAAATAAAATAATACTATAACATTTGTTCAGTTTCTATATAATTATTCCATTCTGTACACTTACATTATTTTTATTTTATTATTAATCTTAGTTATTGTAAAATCAAATTAAAATGCATACTTATGCATATATTATTATTATCATGCGGATAATGAGTTAAATACTTCAGGAACACTCGAAAATGATTTAAGAGGATGCCACACCCTTATGTGTTTTCTCTGTCTTACAAACGTACGACATGGTAAATTGTCATTCAGTAGAACTAATTTTATTTGTTTAACTTAAATATTTGAGTGCAATAACCTATTATAAAACTTAAAGGTAAGAACATCTTTAAGCGAGTTATAAGTATGTATAATTATAATATTTAAAAATGCTTATAATTCGCTTAAAAAAGTAAAATACAGTAAAAAAACTGACGAGTGAACACAAAATATAATTTTTTTACTTTTAAGTTTGATAATAGATAATTTTACCCTAATATTTAAGCTAAAAACACAAAATTAGTTGTGCTGAATGAAAATGTGCCATGTTGTGTTTTTGTAAGACGGAGACAACACATGACATGTGGGTGTGGTGCCTTATTAAAATATACGTTTTATCTATGATTCCCTCTGTATTTATATACACAAAAATTAAGTAACCTACATTTTAGGTAACGTTATATTGTAATACATCACAAACATCTAATGTATTAAATGAGCTCTAAAATATTATTTAATTATATAAATAGACGATAACATAATTAATGTAGGTAAATACTAAATATGGTGCACATTATGCATATTATAATTGAGTTGTATGTCTGTTCTTAAAGAATTTCTTACTACATATTTCCACACACTTGGTGCGTATAGTATGCATGCAACTTTAAAATCATTATTATACATTGATATTTAATATGCCCACCCATAAAAAACGCGTAATGGAACTTTCGTACTCAACCAATAAATATTTTATATTTTTATTCGTGTAAATATTTGAAAATGTCAAAGTGAACAGCCATCGGCATCAGTGTAAATCAATCGTTTATATTAAACTAACATTAAATGTTAATCAATTACAAGTATAATGTTTAAAATTATTTTATTATTTTTGTAATCCCATTTTCCAACCAAAAATAATAATTTACGCATACAGCAGTACTGGAATGATAAATATTAATTATTTCACGATAAATTTCAATCAGCTCGTTTCCCAATATTATTTTTGTGTATAATGTATTTAATACAACGCATGTTTGTTGAGCGTACTTGTGTACAAAAATTTAAATGTTTAGATCTGTGGGTAGGTAATATCTACCAGGTATACACAGGTGTTTTTTTCGAGTTGGAATTAACTGATTTAGCAATAAAAACGAGGACGTCAAATTTTTTGTTTAATGTTTAGAATTGAATTACGATCGCGTTGCAGAGTCACCGAACGGCATAACGTGACGGCAGTTGAAGCGGATTGAAAATATAAACGCATACCAACGTTGTTGTTAACAATATTTCATCAAGTGTCCTGTATTACGATATCACTTGCTATAAAAGCTACTACAGGCAAATCGTGTACAATAATAGTTTAATCAATCCGGTACAGCCCGTGAGACGTGTTCTTACATCCATAAAAATCGTATTATTTTCAAAACATTTATATTCAAATATATTTTACAATTTCCATCGCGTGCTACAATGACTACTCACGTTAAAGTATATGAATATGGTACATGAAATTTTATTTTAAAAAATTAAAAATAAAGCTAGTTTACGGTGACATCGGAATTTTATATTTACCATAATAAAACCATCGTGATAAAATATAGGTAGTATTTACATAAAAAAAAAAAAACAAAAAGTTTTATCAATATAATATTATATTATATTATATTAGTACTTAAACTTATATTAATTTCTACTTTAATGTATATACAACCTATTTAATTAGTTGTTTTTATTTTTATAAATAATGATTAAAAACTAACTCATCAGCTCTCTGTAGATTCCACAAATATCACAAAATTCGTATCGTAGACATTTTAGGTTATGGTTACTACGCTATAACTTGCTAACTTCACTCACCTAGTTGGAAAATGTGAAATTTTGCCTTTAGTAGAGTACCAACAGTTTATTATCGTTCAATCATTCTTAGTTTATTGCAGAGTTTTTAGTACGTTTTTAAAAATGTAAGTCGATCGTAAAAATAAAATAATGATAAAATATAAAAAATATAGTTGTAATTGAGTAATCGAGATCACTGTAACTCAACCTTCAAACAGTTAAAGATATTTTAAATCATTATAAATTTGATATTAAACTAGCATCTGGAGTTTTGGATTGTTTACCTTCATCATATTCAATCCTTGGTATAAGGATAATCGTTACTAAATGGAGCCCCTTCGATGCCTGTACTACTGCCCATAAGTGTACCTACAACCTATTACTACATACCTAAAGATTGCTGCTCGATTCGCTCAGAATATTATTATTAAATCATACTTTCAGTGAATTCGTATATATTTTAGGTATGCCCAGGACGAAGAAAATGCAATGCTTGCAGAATCTCTTATGCTACATTGCTCAACCAGGACTGCAACTCTATCTCCACTCCAATTGAATTCATATTCACTAACGATTTTTTCGAGAAAATACGCCCAATTCTCTGTACCGCATCATCAAGTATTTAAGAAGTCGTTATGTTAGGTTAGGTTAGTTAGGTTAAATTATATGATTATGTTGTTAAAGTTCTGAATATTGTGTAATTAAATCTTATTAATATCACAAAATGATCGCTCACGAAGAGTTTATTATATAATATGTATATAAAAAAAAAAAAAAAAACGAAAAAACTAATTTAATATTATCACGGAATCCATAAATTTTAAATGCCTATCGATAATGTATTATTATTATTATTACATACATTATCAGCCCCATTTGTTTAACATACACGTTTATGGTATACATTATTACATAATAATATTGTACACCACGGTCCGTTTCCAAGATAAATACTCGGGCGAATATATAGGTACGTTGTATACATATATATATATATTTCGGTGCGTTCGCGTGGCCGGTTTTGAACAATATATTATAATATTATTTGATTAAACCGACCTTATTGACTTTTGCATTGCATTCCGCAGAGATGTATGAGCGATTAGTGAGTGCAATGTGTATAATATCTATATAATCATAATATGTGTGTGTGCACTTACAGATCGTTTATAGCATTAGCCGCCAATATTACCGACTATTATGCATTCTGCGCCAGTTCAATGACGCGGAAAAAAATCGTTTTCGTATGGAGGTGGCCGACTGCCCGAATATAAGATTCCTAACTTGGACTCGGAGATGGTATGGGAAGTACCATTTTTCTCCAAATACAAAGTACCGATTTCCTTTGCTGTTTATTTTTATCTACACAAATTTTTGAATGAGAATTTTACTATCTGCCAAATATTAAAATAATACATAAATTGATAATTTTTTTAAATTTTAACTCATTTTAAATTCAATTTTTATCTATTGAAATATTCCGACAAAATGTCTGCTTCAAAAGTAAAAAATAAATATTATCATTCAAAAAAGTAAAGGAACTAAAATAATGATAATTATGAAATAAAAAATTTTTTTTCACAAGTCATAAAATAATTTAAAATAAATACCTAACTTAAGAAAATCGAAACTTTTTTGAAATAATGAGTTTAGTTTAGACACTTAAATATAACACTAATCACTGTGACGTGTATGTTGTACACTTGTATAACATCGAACTTACAGTCTCCAATATACTTAAACTTATACTATCAATAAACCGCCTAAATTAAAATCACACACTCTACAGAATAATTTGATAAGCTTGTACCTTTAGTGTTCTAATTTAGATAAATATATACGCCTTTTGACCGAATCGCGATATCAAGTATATGTTATTATTTATTATTATAATATATTATTTTAAGCATGAGTAGCGTTAGGGTTTGTTAGCACTACGACACTGAGTTCAAACTCAAAAAAAATATAAAAATGTGTACGGATATAATACAATATTATACGTACGCGCTGTTTACACGTTATTGTAAACATATAACATAGTGCTGTTGTTGTTCAAATGTTATTATATATTGTTATAGCCCTTAAGTTAACTAAGTAAGAGTTACGAAATGGGAATTTCCGAGGTCGGTATATATGTACTTATATAGTATTTGTCTGTAATATATCATGCTGGTGTAAACCTGTGACCTTCACAGAGCCACATAAATAATTTAACCAAATAACTTCACCCACAGCCACTCTCCGCCACTCACGGGGTTGCTCAAAACCGACGCCACCACGGCCTCTGCCAACGTCCCTGCAGTCGTCCACTAGGTCTCCTAATGAAGGATTTAGTACAATTGTTTACTTACCTTCCATACCGTCAAACCAAGAGTTGCAATTATACCGAGTTCCTTGTTCTCTCTGCCATTCTTTAGGCCGTTCTCTTAATACAACTTTCCGCGTAACAATATCGCGTCGTGGACTCGAACGTGCGCGCTAATTAACGGGACATTGCGCATAAAACCACGAGACTGCGGGCATTCGTCATCATTACTCGTCCATTTTTCTTACACGTGTCGATATATACTTAATTATTACAACATGATATTATGCATATCGTATTATAAAGTAAAATAGGTTTACAAAAAAAAAAAAAATCAAATACTAAACAGAAATAAATAAAATCATTCAGTAGAAAGCACTAAAACATTCACCCTCATTGTAGCGACAAGTAAAATTTTCGAGAGATTATATGTAGGCGCCTATACCCACGATTAAAAAAAAAATCCATTAATAAAGAAACTAATTTATTCATCATTGATAATTGAATAACTGCAATTTAAACATTCCATCCCACCTCCCCGCCAAAATATTTTAGTAAAAATGTCTAACGTGCCCCTACGTATATTATATACTTTACTGTTTGGGTATCCCACAATGTCTAGAAAATGTTGTAACAAGATGAAGAACTACTAAAGAATAAATTACAGTACACGCATAAAACAATATATTTTATCATAAAATCTTAAACGCTCTAGCTTTTTTATCAATCATGACTATATGACGATTTGTTATTAATTCACACCGAGAAATAAACGTCATCACTTATTAGTATCAGCTTTCAAAAATGAATAAAAAATAAATTTGTTTCGTTTCTTTAACCGAATTATAGGGATACCGATATTTGAATTTGTCAATTTACCATTGGAAAAAATCAAATAAATCAGTCATTTTTTGACATGGCAAAGAACTTGAATAAGAAATGTTGTCAGTTATGACATTACCGATACAGTCAAAACTAAATGAATCAAAAATATATTTTAAGCATGAACTAACAACTAATTTCTTATTGTATAACTGCCTTGGCAGTTAACGTGTGAATTGCCAACTATCATAATTAAAATTATACGTTTACGATCATATAATAGGTAGCAATATAGCAGTTGGTAACAGAACATGTTTATATTTTAGTGTAATATAACTACTTTAAACATTTTCATTTTATAAATTTACGTTTACAATTTTTTCACGATGTATACATTAATTGAGAAACGAGAATTTTCACTCATTAAAATCGGTCCGCTTGCAAAAACCTCGAAGTCATTACAAAATCCCTGATTCCTTACTTTTCCCGTGACATAAATTTAATGGAGATATCGTTGTGGTTGTGGTTGCCATCAGTACACCAACTTTATTCCAACAGTTTTCAACTCGATGGTCGCAACACTCTTTAAGGTCTTCAACTATTTTTTTTTTTTACGTTCAGTGACACAATATGGTATAACTTATATGTATTTACATTAAAAAAAATATTTGTATGTGGTATGAAAAATTTAATTTTTTCCTTTAATATACTTTTACACTACCACTGTAGTTGGCATGTACAACACACAATACTACCCATGCAGTTTTCATTCGCAATAATATATTATTATATAATATAATATAATGTTACTTTTAAAGTAGAAAACCGGGAAATGTGTACTTTTATTGCGCAGAAGAGTACTACACCATTCTGTTGGCCAATGTTGGTAAAATTATTCGTGACCCGGATTAACTCGGTAAGTATAAACTAAAACTATTTTTTCTGCATTATTCAATGTGATATATTTATAATAGGTACGTTTTGGTTTTCGAACAATATTTATCAACTAAACTTTTTTTTCAATACAATTTTTAAATGATAAATATTTTAGTTAATTTTGTTTGTATTTAAGCATTTTACGAACATTTACGGAATATTATATTTTATATTTATATACGACTGAAATAGTACATCTAAAAACCACTTACAAGTTAACTATGAAATGTATTATAATTGTACAGTCTTACATAATTCTTTAACTACAAATATAATTACAATAATTTAAAGGTTAAAACTGCTTTATAACTAAACATTTGTTAAATTTTTGATTGTTAAAATTATTTTAATAGACCATATGTACATTTAAATAACTATGAGTTTTGATAAGTGACTAGATAATATTATTTAAAATACAAACAGTAAAACTGAAAAATAGTTTCATATTATTTATTATAATGTTCATAAACACCGTATAAAGTATACTGTATGCCTGCAGGGAATTGGTCTACATTGCCCGTAACGTAACGTATACAATACGTTGCTCGTCAGTCGGTTAGAGTCTATAACAATTGTGATTTCCAAGCGGTTGTAGTACGATATGACGACAATAATCATGGGGGGAAAAAATCCAAAGCTATTCGTTTTGAAAGAAAACTCCGAATCCACCGTCCTTCTACTCTATGACTGTAATATAATATTATATCCGTCAACGTCACACGGAACCACCGGCGGAACGGCCCTGAAAATAAAACCATTCGACGCTAATGGACGGGACGTGACCTGTAACTTTTGGCGACTGTGGCAGACAAGCAGGGGTCCGAATTAAAGGGCTGACAAGGTACAACCGGAATAATTCGGCCAACCCTTTACCACTATACGATTCGTCGTATGCGATATTACTATAGATTCGAAATACTGTTTGGTACGTTATTATAAGTACCCGTATGTTGAAGGTGCAATGTAGGCGAATTAAAGCACGCACGCGATGATACATTATATAAATATCAAAAATCCCTTTTCACTCACCGTGCCGAATACCGGCTAGGACGGTAATAGAGCATATTATTATGTGCTTATAAAATGTATAAATCACGAATGTTATAGAAAGTGCCATTCTTAGATAATTCTATGAGGATGACGAATACGATTTTATACAAATGTTTGCTTTGCGAAACCGAGCGCTTTTTACTGCAGCAAACGGGTAGGAAATAGGAGTTTTCAAAAACATCATTCTCTTCGTAATTCAGTTATCTCTAAACTTTATATTGAATCATTTTAGATTCTGAACGAAGTGATGAATGTATTGATTTTACAATGGTGTGTGTTTTTTTTTTTTTTTTTTTTTTTTTGTTTTGTGTTGTGTACAGCATAACTAGTCGAAATAATGCTCCAATTTCAAACAATGGGGGTGGTTCCGATGTAAAAGTGAATATCCTTGGTGCATTATAGAGGTAAAAAAGTAACATTTTCCAACAGTTTTCAAAAAAATCGAGAAAAACAAAAAAAAAATGACGGAAAAACGGCAATTTTTACGCCAAAACCAGTTTTCGACCAAATCGATTTTTTTTTATGGTTGTATTTCAAAAACTAATTACTGAAAATACTTGAAATTTTCACCAAATGTTAATGTCAGTGGTATTCGTATATAGTTAAATTTTCAAAAAATTTTGACTTTTTTTGAGTTATTTATAGACCACTGAAATTTTCGATTTTTTTGAGAAATTTTTTTAAAGTGTCGATAAAAAATTTTGGATGACCAAAAAGTTTTGAAAATTTAATACAAGGTTCCTTATGAGTTGTTTTTAATGTAGCTAAAAAAAATTAAAAATCGTTAGTCACAATTTTTTTTTATAAGCGTTTTTAGTTCAAATTTTTACGAAATTTGTCGAAAACGCGAAAATTTGCAAGTATTTTAAAGTTGAAAAATCATAAAATTTTTTTCTTTTATAACTAAGTTTTGAAAATTTGGTACAAGGTTTTCCATACTTTTTCTTCAAATATCTGTAAAAAAAACTCTACCGGATTCAGACAAAAAATTTTTATGGGTGTTTGAAATTTAAATTTTTACAAAAACCGCGTTAAATAACAGTTTAGCCTCAAACGATTTTTGATATTTGTTATTATTCAAAAAGTATAAGTCGTAGATACTTGAAAATTTTACCAGTTATTAAGATTCGCGTTTTCTTACGTGATTTAAATTTCAAAATATTTTGACTTTTTTTGAGCTATTTATAGACAACTGAAATTTTCAATTTTTCTGAAAAAATATTTTTGAAGTGTCGATAAAATTTTTTTGGCCCTATCAAAATACTTGAAAATTTAATACAAAGTTCCTCATGTTATTCTTATAGTGATTAAAAAATTATAAGAATACATAGGCACAATTTTTTTTATTAGCATTTGAAGTTCAAATTTTGACGAAAATTCGTCAAAATTATGAATATTTGCGAAATATTTGAAGTTGAAAAATCATAAAATTTTTTGTGTTTATAACTAAGGATTAAAAATACAACACTAAGTTTTCCATAAGTTTACCTTCAAGTATCTATAGAGAAAACTCGAAGCATCATTATAGGAAAAATTTTAAGTGCGTTTGAATTTTAAATTTTAACGAAATAGCGTAACGATAACGATTTATCCTCAAACGATTTTAAATATTTGTTATTATTCAAAAAGTATAAGTCGTAGATACTTGAAAATTTTACCAGTTATTAAGATTCGCGTTTTCTTTACGTGATTTAATTTCAAAATATTTTTTAATATAAGCTGGTTTTTTTAAACCACCTTTTTCACCAACCACTAGAAATTATATCCTAGGCTGACAAATCATCTTCGTTCAGAATCGTTTTTCGTATACAATGATAACTATCATTGGATTCAAATTTAACACTCCTATAATATATAATAATGATCCATACGGCACCTAATGTACAGCAGAGCGGTACTCACTTGCCCGCTTTTTATTATTATTACTATTATTATTCGTTTGAAATTTGTATTTCCTTTCACTATCTATACCTCATGTAAATAACATTAAGAGGATGTTACACCCGCATGTATTGTTTTCGTCTTACAAACACACGACGACATGATAAATTTGAGTTCAACATGTTGTCTTGTTAGGCTTAATAGTTTAGTGAATTGACCTATAATGCAAACTTAGATAAAAATATTATCTGTGATCTCTAGTTAAACTTTTAAGATATTTTAATTTTTAATCAACTATATTAGCATTTATTTATCTTAACCATAATTTGCTTAATTATAGACATTTATAGTTTGATTCACTATGTATCAATTAATAGACTTTTGATTATTACTGAAAACAAATTTGTTGTACCTACATTTGTAAAATGGAAACACAATATAATATTGTATGACGTCCTCTTAATAACTACAATATTAAGTTATAATTAGCGTGGTAAGGTGTGAAAATGTAACCTACGACATGACCACCTAAACATGAGTTATCATGAACAATACTTATTATATCGATTATTATCATTTGAAAATAAATTTATAAGTTACAAAAAAAAAGCTTTGAGTTAAACTTATTTTTGGTTTTGCTTTCTTGTTGGTACAATTTAGCGATTGTAATACACACATACACATATAATAACATCTATAATGAAATACTTAGGTACTCATTAAAATATATTCCATTTTAATGGCCCAACAATTATCGCGCTCGAATTTTTGTTGTAATATAATATCACAAACTTCATGTCACGTTCGGCGTTTGAAAGAAACGAAACACGCTTGCCTTAAAATAAATTCTGCGGTGACTAAAGAGAATAAAAAGAAAAATATAGCACAATAATAATACAGAAAAACGACCCGTGTGCATGGCTACCGGCTTGGTAATATTATTTATTTTAAAAAGAATGCGAAATCATTTCGAAAGTTATCGCGAAAAACGGCGAAGCGTAGGCAACCGTGTCACCATCGTAATACGCGCTTGTCGCTATACTATACCTACTAAACAAGTAAGAAAACTTTGTGTTGATTTTTTTCGTTTTATTATATGATGGTCTACACACGTGCGTGGAACACCGCACACAAGCAAACAGTAATATATTACACAATAATACGTCGTCAGCACTGAAATCCTATTGCAGATGCTGTACGATTAGAGGAAAACTCTTTAGGTACTTATATATAGGCCTACCCGTATATTATAATATGTGTGTTTTAGATAATATAAAGTGGGTACCTACGCCACTAAACGGAAAACCGTAAAAAGACCATAATAAAGCTGCAGTTTTGTACATGCAATTACATTTTTACACCGTAGTGTAAGTTGTGTGACTGTCACCTACTACGTGAACCTTCGGTCAATTTATAATTTTAAAACTAAATTATTCGTGTTTTGATCCGCCGATAAATCGGTTTGAATCGGCCACTAAATGTTACCTAGTATTAATTACTTAATTTCCGTTATGTAATTATAAACGTCCAGGATACATAATTAAATTTTCATCGAACGTTGTATACAAAACGCAACAAATATTACTGACGTGTGTTATGCATATGCGTATAATATTTTGTTTTATTTAACCCACAAATACGTACGGTTTAGTCTGATTAAATACGAAAAACCAAAATTGATATGACGTCGTATGTATCGTTCATCATTTATACCCATATCGTATTATTTTCCATTCGAAAACGATCACTTATTTTTCCGGTGCACATGTGGTTCGATCAAAATAATAATATGAAGTATGAACAGTTATTATAGAAGTGTATATAATATTATAGAGGCCATGGAGTACTATGGGTATGTCTTATTCGATTTTATAAAATTCCTTAATAGAAATATGTATTTAACTGCAATAATATTACGAGTAATATTTTATTGATGATCACCGCTGACTAAATGTTACTCACTGGTAAAAATATCTCAATTGATTTTGTAAAAATGTACCATACTCTAATGCGACAAGCCGTGTTTATGTAATATAAAATAGTGTAGGTTCGGTTAGGTAAACTGACAGTAATTTTTCTCTAGATAAAGTATCGATCGAATGAAACAAGATATCGTTATGATTAAAACGCGTGATATTACTTATTATTATCCTGTTGCTATACACGTACACCAACAGTTCAGTTCTTATATTATATACTCTGTTTCCTATACTTAAGTGGTAATTAAATAATCCGTCTGATTGTATTTCATGTGACTAACCAACCCTTTAATTGTAAACGACGCTTTTTAGTAGCTTCCTATACTAACATTACGAAACTCACTGCTACGAGACGCGCTGCTTTCAAACAGTTCAGCGTATTATATTATAGGTGTGCAGCAGTAGGACGCGGACACATAAAAATCATTAATTTCATTACTGTGACTCCGCGACGCAAGAGATTATAAACACTATATACATGTATACATAAGATGACAAATCAGCATAATTACCAACATCAAAGCGAACGGTCCATGAGCCGTTCCGCTGCAGCAAACGGTATGCATACATATATAAATATATATACATATATAGATAGATATAGATATATACATAAATATATAAACATGATAAATTGCCTTCCTCGAGGGGACGTCGGTCGGTGCATGTTCACAATAATTATTATCGAAATAAACAAATATCACAACGTACCTGAAACAAATAAAATAAATATATTAAACTAAAGTACTAATTTCGTTTGAGGATCGTATACATTATTAGACTATGTATAGGTACCTAAAATATACGTAAGCACGTGAATAAAATTTATACCATACAATATAATATCGCGTACAACTGCACAGTGATAATGACGTCATGAATCGATATGTTTTGTGCCATTAAAACCATATAGGTCATAATATATATTTTTTAATACCATTTGATTATGTATCACTATAACTTAATAACGATTTAAGTTCAGTAGATATATTTTTTAAATATTTATAGTGAAACTTCTAAATACCGGACAATCGTGGTCACCAAAAAGTTGTCCGATATTTAGAGGAAGGAATGCAAGTGAACAAATTATACTCTTAACATTATGTATATTTATATTATTTAAAACAAAATCAGTTACCGAATGAGACGGTCATTTCATACGACGGATAAGATAAACTATAATAGGATGACAATATGTAAAACGCATATTTTAATAAAATATATTTAGTTATAGTTACGAAAAAACTATCAAAATCTAGTCATAAAACTGTCTGTTATTTAGAGGTATCATTCGATATCCAGATAAATAATAATTATTATTTTTTTAGAGATACTAAAAAATGTATATTATGTGACGAACGATAACCGGTATAATGTCTCAAACTCCATATATTATTATAGATATGAATATGATATTATTAAACATTTTGATTTTATATACTTTTTTAATGACGATATCTGATTTCGTAATACCCTATTATAATATCCACAACTCTCAGAAATCTTCAACTAAATCAATATTCTATAATATATATTATCAAATATTGTACACAAACATAATTTTCTATTATTTTTACTGCGATACTTACATAATTTTTAATTACTCAGAATCTCTTTATTCAAATTCCTATTTTGATACAACAAAATCATCTTTTGAATAATTCAAGATAATAAAAAGGCAATTCTCGTTTACAAAAAAAAAAAAAAAAATAGGACAAAAATCTTAAATATTCAAAAATAACTCAAGAATAAATTACGAAAATCGGATTTCGAATAAATGCATTATTATCTTAAAAAATAAGGGTACCTAACTCATTCTGTAGATAAAGTATTACTTATAACTACATAAAATATAACCAATCTACAACCAAACCACGTTTTAGAGTTAAAAATTTAACTATTGACATTGATACCAACTAAGCGTTTCGGGATAGGCATGGTGTACTCGATAAAAGAAAAATGTGTGCGTCAAGAAGTCGTATTTATCCATGTCCCAATAACCTAATATACTGTATAGTTTTGATCGTAATAGATAATAAAGCATTATTATCAAATAATCAAATACAAATAATTTGTATTACCGCAAAAAATACTGTTGAATCGTCATTGCGTCAAACATGATATGATTATGTACTTACACCAATGTATAGTTAGATACAATATAGTTTTTATACATTATTTATTTCACAAGAAATCGGCATGAATATAATGTAATTATTTACAATGATATATTAACATTTGCAATACTCTTATAGCATATAACATCGTAAGTTCATATACACCTTATGCGTCTTCGGCGTTTATCGCGAATATTGTCCGAGGTGACGTTCGTTTAAGTAAATCACCATGAACACAATTTATCGTTTATATAAAAATGAGTGTACGATGATAATGTATAAAAATATGATGTAGGTACATCTAATTCAATTTTGCTACTATATATTACGTGGTATAAATAATATTATAATACCTATAGATATATGAGTGTGTATGTATCATTCAAAAACCTTGCATACTCTATCGTGGTTTCCTTATCAATAATGAATGTATTTAAATCTTTATTTCTAACAAAACATTTTAAGGAATGAATAATATTATGGCTCTATCGATTTTTTTACAGTTTAAATTTAAAATGAGATGACATTTAATTTTAAATGTGAGTGTATCTGAAACACAATTTTACCAACCAATTACGTATAATTAAAATATTTATATTCAAGTATACAATGCTCTGAGGATAATGGTTCTTAAAAATGATATGATTACCATATGATTGAATATTATTATTCTATTTTAAAATAATCATAAGCTCATTATTTTTTAAACCCATTATCTGCAGTGCACAAAGTCAAATAATTCAAAATCAACTTTTTTGAAATTCGATTTAGATACATTTTCAAAAAACAATTCATTAAAAATGTACAAGAACAAAATAATATGTGGTGATACTCATTAGATGAATCACTATATAAGATAGGTTTACAATGTCATAGAGTAACAATTAATAATTTAATGTAACAGCGAAACATCAATTATTATTATTTACAATTACGGTTTTTTTTCGTTTTCCATATGATATTTGTGACTGAAAAATTGGCAATGAGTGCTATTACTAAAAAAAACAACAATGCGCTTTTCCATTTATATTGAACGCTACTAAATGGCCTGCCGAACTATAGCCTAAATTACAGTAATTGCAGTACCTATTCGAACATTATATTTCGTCGCGTGCAAGACGTATATCTTTCGCGAACGTGTAAATATTCTAAATGTATGTAAATTTTTCTGTCACGCGCATTAAGTTCACCACCCGTCGTTACACAGCAGCCTTTGAATGGTTTTCGAAAAGCGCACCAGCTATGCAATATTATAATAATTACTTTTCGTTTTCATTTTGTCACGACCAATTGCATGTGGTTGTATCTTGTACACAATATATTATGTATAATATAAAACGTTGTGAATAATTTATACAAATATACAAAAATATTATACATATTATTTTTTTAGCTTTTAACCTAAAAGTTAATATAGCTAACAATTATTGAGAAATTAATAATCAAACATTAGATAAAATAATGTTGCACGCTTTCGCGGAAATATAAAATACCATAGAATATCAATTAATAAGCAATGTATGTGTGTGTGTGTGTGTGTGTGTTTGTTACAGAAAATAAAATAAATTAGGTTCTTATGACATGGATATAATTTTAGACCTGTAATTTATGTTTTGCCAAAATAACCAAAATAACTGTATTAAAAATCCGTGCAGTTTTAATTTAGCAGAGTTTAAGAAGGGGTTAATCCATAATTTAATTTGTCACAGGAAAGCCGTGCAGGATCAGCTAGTATTATATATTTATGTGAGGTTATATAAAGGATGTTGCGTGTTTCAGAAATTTTCCAATTGACAGACTTTCTTCCACCAGTTTAACACGCCCTCAGAACACAGATCTTTATCTTGTGTACTATTACGAACCACCGTCTCCTAGGGTTGATCAACTATATTGACTAACACCACCAACCCCCAAATCGACTGCGTGTGGCACTGTGGCAGTAGTTTTTCGTGTACCGGGCAGACTTGAGTTGCCACACAAGCTTTAAATTGAGGATGGTCTCGCAGGATTAGGACGAATATAGACGAATAGGTTTTATGCAATATAAATGTTTATTTTATCCACGATAAAATAATGTGTATTCAATATTTCAACAACGCGTGTTCGACTGTAATAAAAAAATGTTCTGTGCGTTGAGAGTTATAATAGTTTGAGGGGGGCGTTTGCATGACTGAGTTGGCGGACACACAACTACAGTCGAGTGCTATTTTGGACGTACCTTATATACATCTACTGTCCGTATAGTACTTTATACGCACTCCGTTTTGGCTTATGCGCATCGTCCACCAAACGTATACTGATATAACAATATTATGACGCACACACTCTATCGCGTAAGACCCTTACTCTCTCGCGGGGGGTTAAACTAGTACGAAAAACTACTCCACAGCCAACGATAATCCATCTTGCCCGCCCACCGGCTGCAATCAGCAGCCACAGCCTTACGTATAATAATTATTGCGTACCTACTATAATACATACCTAACCTACGCCTACGTATTACGACGGATTTAATATCAATCATATTTTTATCATAATGTTCGGCAATGCTCTATGGTCTATAATAATATAATATATATTATATTATATATCACTGTCGTATTATTTAGTTTATCTTTTTCGAAGGTGCGTTATGTATATAATGATATAGGCACTTACAATAACGGCGTGTTGTATACAGTACGCGTGACGATGACGTTCGATGAAAAGTGCCGGGTAATCGTTTGTTGGCTTGCGCTATCGATTGGCGCTGCGTGTGTACCACGCCGATATCCCACTCGGAAAAACAGAAAGCTCGCCCGGCTGCTTCGATATATTCGCACGCACGCACACACGCTCGTATATATCATACCATTCGACCTGGTAAACGCTTGGCTATTGCTGAATTTCAGTATATATAAGCGAATGTTTATTTCCGATAGTAATTCTAATAATAATTCGATTTTCGCGAGGAGCCGAAACAAGACTATTGTGTGTAACCCATCCAATATATCGAACGTGTTGAAAAACAAAGGTATATAAACCCTCACAGAATCTCAAGAAATCTATTGATATCAATTTCATTGAAAACGGTCCAGTAGTTTTCGAGCCTATAGAGCACAAAATATAATGAAACGTTCGGCTATATATAATATTATAGATTATATTTGAAGTGCTGTCGTTTAATATTATTTATATACAGTGTATATACATATATACGTTTATTCGTATTGTATCGCTGATCGTGGGGTCCTGTGAGAGGGTTGGAAAACGACATTTAATTTCCTATTATAGATAAATGTCGGTTCTTTTTTTTTTTTTTGGCACTCGCGGGCTTCGGACCGTGCCCGTACACCGTGTATACAGTCGATGATTTCCGGAGAGCGCGCGCGCGCCCACACACACAATCAGTTGCGTGTGGAAAACGGCGGTTTACGATGTATTTTTTTTTTTACAGTATAAGTTTTTTTTTGTTGTTTTTTTCAAATCCTCTTCGGTGGGGAAAAAAAACATTATGTAAAGACGACTTAGGGACAAGCTCTTCTTCGAGCTCTTGGCTTCCGGTGGTGACCGGATCGATAAGAGACATTACGCATTCCGTATAATATTCAACGCACGTTGTCAATATTATGTCTACGTAAATAATGTATGACGTACCACCGTCGTCTCGACGTCGCAGCGGGCCAGCGTGTGCCCCGCTTGTGCGTGTGTGTAGGTATATACCGTGCATACCATGTTTAACGTATGTCTAAATATATATATATGTGTGTGTGTGCTCGTATTATGTTTTTTTTTCGCAATACAAGTATACACACTCACGTACCCTCCGAGCGTGTATCCAAGTTATATATACTCTAAGACTATGCACTCCTCTGCACGTTTGACTTTACATATAGTATAAGACGCGAGTCTGTTTAAATTACATTTGCAATGCTACCTATACCTACCACTACCCAATACCGTAAGCGCAAAGAAATTCGTTTTTATTTTATTTTTATTTCAGTCCCGTGCCGAACGATATTCGATTAGCAATTATAATTTATACGCGTGCACTGTGACACCGTCTGTCAAAGTGTACACCGAGTTCTTTTTTCTTTCAAAACATATAATGCTATAATAATATATCCGTCGGTGGGTACCTGCGCATAATAATATTATCGTCAAAACGTATCTCGCAACAAACAGTAACGCATTTTACAACACTTACAGTGACACTGCAAAATGTTACCGCGTAATAATACATTATAACTACGTTTATATTGATGTCAACGATCCATAAACGATTTCGTCGCATCGTGACACATACTACAGTTGTACCGGTGTCGATAAGACGCGTCGACTGCGAGTTATACGCGTACAGAGAAAAATAAATTAACAACGAATCATAAAACCAGCGGGTAGCTTTTGAATCACATTTCAGTTCCTATGTAAATTATTTTATATAACAATAAAGTCGATAAATGAGCTGTAAGCAAAACCCACGCATTTCTATATAAATGATAATATTTACTATAATAATATTATGTTTAATTACACTGTTGAAAAATATGAATTTTTATTAAAAAATAATAATAATAAAAAAAAAAAAAAAACAGACAAAATATAATTATTCTTTAGATTTAATATATTATTATAAAACTCCCTCAACCCGACGGCTCGTATATTTTATTTACGAAATTGTATCGAAGAAGTATAATTAAATCGAATGTCTTTTATCGAGTTTGCTGCAATAAAATTAATCTTATCGCTGTAAATTTATAGCATCTTTGTGCTTCGTCGGCTATCATTTATAGTTAATAGCCGATTAAAATTATTATCCTATCGTTGTACATTAAATATTATCAGGAAAATTAGTTGAAAAGTCGTCCGACTTCCATTAATAAATAATGCCGATTGAGTCATAATTTTGCCACAGTTTAATCGCCATTCGATAACTTAGGCCGTGTAGCCGTAAATACAAATTAAATTTGATCGACAAAAACCTAAAGGTGTTCGATATTCATTCACACCATTTAGCGGTATAGTGATTGCTGAAAACAAATTTAAAAATCCGTTATAGATTACATCCCTTTTATTAGACCATTTTATCGAGTCAGTGCAGACGTGCATATAAATTGAAAAGATAAAATACTTAATAGTTGAGCTTAGGCGTTGGATAGATCCACTCAAACCAGTCATGAGGTCAGTCGATCAGCGAGTGGGGGGAAAGTGCATGCTGGAAATGCTGGTCTAATAGGTATTCACATTCGATTTCACCACATGTGAATTGTGGACTTCAAAATAATATTTCATAATAGGTTTGTAGAATTTTTTTTTCATTTTATTTTATTGTACTTTTTTTCTTGAGGACAAGAAAGGCATTTAAGCAACACTTTAAGCCACTATTCGAACCGTGCAGTCCATATCGATGGTATACATTTTAATAAAAACGTCGTTGTTTTAAACGATTTTCGACCGGCTGCTGAGTAGATGAGTTCAGCGAATAGCGATGGTCAAAAATCGTTCCTAACGGTTAAAATCGTACGATTGAGACGGCGGGCGCGGGGTTGCGAAAATCTAAAATTCATCGTACGCTGCCATCGCTGCTGCTGTCCTATTTGTAGTAAATGTTGTAAAGGAATATAAAATAGAATACGATGCTTGTCGTCGTCGAATCTAAACGAACCTGCAGGCCCGTTTAATACTTGTTTGCGGTGTTGTCCGAGAAGAGAATGACATCTACCTACACAACCAAACCCTGAATAGATGGCGGTAGAGTGGAAAATATCACCGAAACCGCCTCCGTTTATTGAGAAAATCCTACCCAATCTCGTCTAATTTTAGATTTTGGGTCAACGATGACCCGCGGCCGTGGTCAAACATATTTTGAATATTTTTGCATTCCACAGTACCGTCATTGGCGTGTATATAATACTATATAATTCCGTGTAAAAATAAAATTGAAAATTCTATGTACTCGAATGTTATGTATAACTTATGTTTTTCGACTTTGTTTGTAGGTATTTTATTAAACCCCATAGCATTAGATAAAGAATAGGTTAAACTGTTAAGGAAAATTATTTTTTTCTACACTCCTCAATCAATTATTTTATTTTACTTATTTAATTATATTTAATAACTAGGTACATAATATTTCGAATGAGGTGTGTTTATTATTCCATAGTCTGTTGCCAAGGGAAAATTTTTTTCGGATCGGTCACACGCGCACGGGCTGTTGTTAGCTGCACGTTTTACGGTTTGTAGAAATTATGACACGCACTCGTTTTTAAAATAATTATTATTATAGTAGCTGAATTGTGGTAGAAAAAAAAAATTATAATAAGACACCACTTCTAAGCCGCCCATTTTTCATGACACCTCGAAGGAACGTCTATAAAGTTCCACTAGGGATAAATAATATCATACTTATAAATAAATATAAAAAGTTCAAATATGAATATATAGATTCAAACCACATATTATTATAAGCTATTTAGGTACCATAATATAATACAACGAAAAACGATCTTAATTAGAAGACTTTTTTTTTAATAAATTGCAGTATTATATATATTATATTAGTATATTAGTATGGCAATAATACGTAGTTTCTTCCGTAAACTATAGTGATTGTCTCCTTCACAATGAATTTGAAGTTGGTGAGAGTAGCAGAAGAAAATTATGGGTCAGTAAATTGAATAATCGCTTAAGTTTGACAGTATAATAATATTATGTACACTGTAAGTTCAAACAAAGTTAATAGTTTAATATATGTTAATTTTTCCAATTTCGAAAGAAAAAAATATTGTTTTGAACTATAAGTACTTATAAATTATAATACATTGACATTTATTTTGCAGAAAATTGTATTTTCAACACAGAACTATATCATAGATATATTAGCAGGTTAAACGGATCGACCCAAAGATATTACGACGTCATATTATTATCAGAGACCGCCGCGATGTTAGGCGTGGATGTCTATAAATCGTCGGCGGTGCAGAAGTTACAATTATGTATTCGACCATGCACTATGATTTCAGACCATTACCGAGTATATTATACTATATATAAATATATAGTTTAACTCGCCGGAGTCCAATACGATTATCCATCTGCGTACACGAAAACTGCGCAAGAAATGTTTTTTTTTCAAACGAAAAATCGTGTTTGTTTTTTTTTTTATTATTATTATTTTTAGGCAGATACTGGCACGAAGATCGTTCATTTAGTTAGCGGTTCACCACGACTTAATAACAACAATTTAGATGTAGCTTTGCTCCGTAACAACATAATATACGTATATAATGTAATATAGGTTCTGCACCGAGTGCAGTGGCTGCGTGTCCCGTTGGGCGGGCAACTGCGTTCGCGTTATTACCAAAACAAGTCTGGGAACGTATAGCCATATTATACACACACGCGCATATATATGAACACACGTAGGTATATAGCATCGGGTAACGAAGAATAATTGGACGAGGGGACTTCGAACAATATAACACGGACGCGTGTAGTGATGGATGGTCATCGCGGCTATGTATACGTCCCGGCGAAAGAAATTAGCCGACGATTAATCGTGATTACGGACGAAATATGGTTCTGTTGGACTCGTCAACGAGGAAATCGATCTCAGCAGAACGTATATAATATATTATTCTGCACTGATCAATACACCGACATTATACAAACATATAATATATTATTATTTTGTGATTATTATACGGGATGTTTTACCGCGTATATTTTGTCATCGCATATACCTATACCGCGTGGACTCGGTAGTTAGTACCCTAAGGTTCTATCTCAAAATATATAATATCGTCCAAGAGAGTAATTTCAGGTAGTATCAACTTTCGTAATGAATGGTTTTTAATGATTGTCAAATCTAAAAAATAAATAATTTGTAGTTATTTGTTTCAAGCAAACACAACGTACAACAAAATAAAAAAAAAAAAAACTTTAAAATAATTCCAATTAAGAACCAAAAATGTCTACACATAAAATATTTCGGTTGATATAGTATATTTTTTTACTTGAAAGTTTTGGTTCTGAATTAAATGTACGTCTTACTATGATGTTTAGCAACCTTAATGTGTTATTGTTTTTTTTTCATTATTTATAAATATAAACTTATAAATTCTGAACCAAGTAAAGTAAAACATTTTTCCTATAGTAAGTAGCAAACATAATTAACAACAACTTACTCTATTCATAAGTATTTCCTAAGTAAATCATAAAAACTAAGATGTCATTGTTGTGATGATATATTATGTTTTTTTTTTATTATTATTGTTATTAGTAAATGTACAATCTATGCTACGCGCATAATAAGAAAATAATATAACAGATATAGCTAATTTTTCCATTAATTATCGAATGCTTTTCATTCCATAGGTCATTTTATAAAACATTTACGTTTTTATCCTGCCATATCTCCATATATGTAAGTAAAAGAAAAAACTGTACTACGCAAAAAATATGTAAATAGTTTAATACAGAAACCGAAGTTTTAAACAAGAGTTTTCGTGTAACAAGCCGTCAAATAATGCTGTCGAATATTAATTGTCAACAACAAACATGAAACATACGTCATATATTATACTATAAAATTCAATAATATTAGGTACCTACTCGTCCGACGGTCATCTATTCTAGTGTTTGAAATGAACGCATTCACGTGAATGCATTCATTTTTGTGCGAATGAATTTATGAGAACATTCATTTTATATATTACAAATTATGATTTTGAATGAATTAATTTTAATAACAAATGCGAAAACAAATTGAATGCAAAAATACATTTTTTAACTTTAAAAATAAAAAAATAACAATTTATCAGTCTCCAATCATCGACAACTAGATTTAAATATCTATAACTATGTTTTACATTTGTTAATAGAGCTAACAACTTATGAAAAATACTTGTAAAATGTTAAAATACCGATAAATAATAAAAAATAAATATATTTATAATTATTAATAATTTAGTATTTTAGTCTTAACTTGAATGCGCTTTTTTTTATTTTAAATTGAATGCTTATATGAATACACGAATGTAGTTTTTAAATAAACAACAATACACATTTAACATCAACTGCATATTATGGGCCATTATCTTCAGAATATTTTTAGAAACATGAGAAATTATCAAATAATTTTTGTGGGTTTTTTTTATGTTTAAAACAAATATTTTTTGTCACGTTTTATTATTAATATTTTTTAAATATAAATATGCAGGTCACCCTTCAGACTACCCTGATCCTGTAAATACCGTGAAAGCAACACTAATATATTTGAATAGCTGAGTACTATGGGTGGAACGAGTTATTGCTTTTTTGAAGAACAACAGTTATTTTTTTTTTAACTTTTTCGCAGTATTTTATTGTTTTTCATTCCTAAAATATTAATTCCACAAAAATAGTCATAATAATATTATACGGTCGTGTTATTTGAATACTACCCTTTTAACACAGCGTTAATGATACGTCATCGTAACAAAGTAGGGCGTAATGATTTCGACGTGTAATATTAGTATAATAATTATAATAATAATAGTACTTTATATTTTGTTTGTTAACAATGTGTTCCAAGCTCGGATATTGACTTTGTTCATATATTATATTGTGCTAATATTATCATTATTATTATATACGCACATTACACGTATTATGTATGCATAATATTAATACACGAGATAAAAGGATAGTATCTAATTTTGTTAAAGAACTTCGAGATTAGTTGGCTACCGCGTCCCGTTCTGAAATTATCCAAAATACTGATTAATTTGAATTCCCCAACAATATCCGTAATCCCTATTAAACGGTAATAAATTCGAAACCACTAACCAAATATTTTCCGAACCATCATAAAGGTTTTACATTTTGCTAAATGTACGGTGTTTTAAATTCGTTTTGATCAACTAATATATCATATTATTATGTAAATTTTTTCCGTTTTATTAAAATTGGACCTATGTAGTACTAATTGTACAAATATGGGAAAATTATAATTTTTTTGTAACTTGTTAAATTTTAGTTAATACTGAAGTAGTTTTCTTTTACAATTTAATATTACAAATAATATCTATTTTTGAAAATTGTTTTTTTTTCTATGAACATTTTTTTAAACATATATATAATATTATAATATATATATTTATTAAATCTATAGGATTTATAGAATGATAAAATTAACTTAACGAGACTTTAAAGTTAATTGTCTATTAGCAACTAAATATAATTTAACTAATTAAATTAGAAGTTTGTAAGGAAAAAAAATAACTCTTTATGTAATTTTAACTTTTAAACTTGTTATTATGAATCCTTGATTATATTATGTCTTTGAATATAATAATGTATAACTCCGATAAAATGTGCACATACGGTGGATAACTTGGACTGAGTTGAAATAATTCATCTAATATTGACGCTTTTTAGCTTTTAATATTATAATCTTAAACAATAAACATATAATATATTATGATAGTAAATAGTTAAACAAAATTCAAAGCATAATGCAATTCACTATTATTAGAGTTGTTAATAATTTATACATCAAACTAGTATGTAATTCTGCATGTATAATTAATTATATATATATATAATTAATTATAATATATATTTTGCAGTAAAACTTAATGGGTTTACTTTTAATCACAAAACACGGTTATTCGATAATAATATAAGGAATATACAGCATTTTCGACGACCTAATACGTAGGTAAATAATGTTAACAGGTACCTAAATATTTGAAGACGACGAATTTTTTAACAAACAAACTATGTAGACTGTAGGACACCGTTATCTGTAATAATTACGTAATGCATAATAGTGCATGATATATATTGTCTTTCCAACGCCATGATTTAATTAAATTGTTCGTACCTTCCTATACTTAATTTTTGTTTAGATATAAAATGTCACATCATTTTTAAACTGAAAAACTATTCATTTTATCGTGGGAAAAGAAAACAATTATAACTTTTCTTATACATACAAAACCAACCAATCGGTTGCAAATAAATCAGTTTTTTGCACCATAAAAATGTACAAGTTATAGTACAGTTACTAGAGGGTGGTATAATACATTTATGTATACTTAATATATTATACATCTCGCATATTCGCATTCTACTTTCACGGAGTTGGTTTTTACGACTGCAATAATATTATTCTATATCGCTATACATATGTATAGTGTATACTTACTAAATTATACGGGATATTTAATGGCAAACGCAGAGAGGCTAATTTGTTTTTGAAACTAATATAAAATATGCTACAGATGAAATGTGCAAAAATAATATAATAATACGTTTCGACGAGCGGGCCACCGAGTTTTCACGTCTTGTAATAAGGTGTTAACGCTTCGCCGATAAACATTAGAATACACTGGCCTATTCCTACACGACGACATGCGCAAGAAGACAACATATACTGCTTGTATACTAGACGTTTATATACCGTCGTAATATCATCGTAATGATTGTTTTATCGCCCTCTGTACAAATATAAATGCGAGCACGGAAGCGCCTTATACGTTAAGTATGAGTTACTACGAGGAGGACATATTGTTTTCGTATGGGATTTAACAATATGTATAAATATAAACGCACGCGACAGCAGCCCCGCGCACTCGTATGCTATAACGAAGTTGTTAGTTTTCGAAATCAAGTTAATTTGAATAATCCGGATGCGGTTTTCGATGGTTCCGAGTGCCAATAACGGCGACGGCCAACCGCACCCGTTGTGTTTGGGTTGCACGTAAACCGCAAAATGATATAAAAGCTTAACAAACCTGTGCGGAACCTATCACCGATAAAAAAAAAGAGTTAATATCATTGTTATTGTCTTAAAGTCACCCCTTAAAATCGTATTGATAATACTACTTAAATATTTATTAACATCGATTAAATAATAGAATTTAGCCGACGACTAAAACTATATGTATATTAAAGTTTAAAAACAGAAAAACTACATTACTGTATGGTTATTTTTATGTTTTTAACCCATTATTCGCACTTGTATGGGGTGAGCTATAATCTCGACCTTTAACCACAATGAGTTTCTTATTCTAATGAATAAAATCGATCAAAAACCTACAAGTTAGGTCAAAATATAATATAGAAAACCATAATTTCCACATAAAAGTTTCATGCGAGATCTTTTAAGATTTTATAAACATTATAATTTTGGCACCTGCTACTTTTCCGGTATTAATCAAAACTTGGAACCAAGATACATATATATATATATTTTTTTTTTTTGAAAATTGTCTTTTTATATTATTATAAACTCTGATACATTAACGATTATAAATACTATTTTAAATATTTTTAAAAACATAAGCCACGTCTTATTGAATCGCATGTTTTTAAAATAATATGTCGCGCTACCTTCAGATACCCTCCGCTAGGCCGAGGATAGTTTAATCCAAAACTGTCTAAAATCAAATCTTTTATATAGAAATATTAAATATTATTTTTCGTATACTAATTTTGGTATCATAAATTAATTCATTACTGGTGTTATTATTAGGCCTACACTACTACGCTGGGTGGATAAAATAATAATATTTTCCAAGGTATTTCAAACAAATAGCCAGGCTATCCCTCTCATAGTTTCACTATGTGATAATGTTCTGTAGACGGTGAGAGAGTACTTAAGACACGTTCCATGCCCCTAAAAAATGTTATTACATTGATACGGTCCGTAATACCACTATAAAATACATAAATAACTATAGTATTATTAATACAAGGCGATTCTATTAAAATTAATTATTTGTAAGAAGTTTATTTTGTATATTGTATACATTATAATAATATTTTATAATAATTATTATTGTGGATCACAATTTTATCTAATTTCATACCGAATAAGTCTGAATTATTTTATAAGAATAATTTCTCAGGCTGTTTTCTCAACATAGACAATAAATTAATTACCTATGTTTATTGTGCTTATAATATGTATCAAGTACAACGTTACCAGGATTTGTTGTCATGAATTTAAAAATAAAAGATACCCCCATCTGAAATATCAATACAAATTATCTCATTGAATTATTCAAAAAAAACCACCACGTTTCATCACTCGTGAGTGTGTGTAAGGGATAATAAAAAATGTGTTCACAACCCCCAAACTCACCACCTTGTTCCACTGGGTTATGCATCTTATACTACATATTATATGCAGTGATTATGTGTTTTCCAAAAATTTTTCTCGATTGTTTTATTTATTTATTTTTTTTTTTTTTTGATATTCTAAAATAAGTTGGTAATTGCGTCTTTTTCATACATTATTATTATTGTATGTAATATTTACTGGCCAACTGAGTTTATAAACTACTTGTTTCGATCACCAATTTTATGAAACGCAAAACCGCAATAAACCATCCAAAAGTTTTTGTGTATACTTAACGATTCTACTATACACGTCTTTACTCGGTTATTTTTCCGTTTCTTTCTTATTTTTATTTTTTGCCTACGAACACGTTTTATTCGCTTCGAATCAATAAGCAACGCGTCTGTAATCGTTAATATTTATCGGCAAACGAAACACTAAACGTAACTTGTCTCTGGGCGAATGTATATAATATACCGTCCGCGCTCGTTCGCTGCATTTTACATATTAGTTTGCTCTACTCCCGCGAGCATGCCTAGCTACACATGAATAATAAACGAAAGTTAATACGAACAGACCGAACGGAATAATTCAGTCGAATATCTTAAAAAAAAAAAACAATATTCTCACGAGATGGAATATAATTATATGACATACACAATACACATATTACATAGAACAGTCGATAGTTCTATAGTATTATAATACAATGAATACACGGCGACGAAACTTTCAAACAATACGGAAACCTATACACGAACAAGAACTGAGTAACTTCATTCACTGTAGCGTGTTATTAACGTTTAATTCTATAGAGTACCGATATATTCATCGAGCAAAGCTCCAATTTTTGGATCGAAGTTTGAAAATAATAAGTTTATTTAACACCATTCTTGTTCACACCAAAAATGTGAAGATAATGATGAGCGATAAATGAATTGATTGTATGGGTTCGTACACCTTGTTTGTGACCTTTAGGTTCAAACAATAATAACAGAGGTCAGAGATAGTAGCTGATTTAAAATTCACTTTTAGATACTTCCCCGCTCCTACTAACAAGTTATATCAAAACTATTGATAGTGGTCTGTCTCATTATATATTTAATTCACTTCCTAAAATGATTTGAAAACTTTTAACCACCATCGAGTTGAACGTATTCTAGTTCTCCTGAGAAAATATATTTACACAACATTATATATATAGTTATATAGTATACCGTGTTTTGGTCTGTTTGGTTTTGTGCACGTAAATTCTCGATAAGGTTAATAATAAAACAAAAAAAAAACCGGCCAATAGACGAAAGTTGCAGCCAGACGGAAAGAAAAAGAAAGTGAAACGGGAAGGAATGTGAAGATGGTCTCATCCGTTTTCTTCGTTTCTCACCCGTTGTTTTAATTGAAATCCATATCGGATGAACGTTGTTTATGGGGTTGGCGGCGGCGACGGGAACAGTGCGCACGATTTTTAATTAACCCGGTGCGGCGGTGGCCCTCGTCCAGCGGCCTATATAGGACCGAGTTGGCTTATTTGTAAGCGATGAAGAAAACCGGAAGTTTATTTAAACTTTGCCGTTCACCCACCCCGCACCACCTCAACCAACGACGAAGCCAACGTTTTAACTAGTTTGTTGTCAGAGAACGAGCGGCAGCAGCAGCAGCCGTAGAACGGTTTCGTGGGGTCCTGTTGATGGGTGTAGGGAGAATGAAGGGTGTGCAAGTGGTGTGTGTGTGTGTGTGTGTGAGTGTGTAGGAGTGGGGGATGGCGTTCACCTTATAATAAACGCTATTAAACTCCATTTTACCGAGTGCTAACAGTAAATAATTTATAATATAAGGAGAGCCTATCCTACGTATAACGTACAGCAGCCACCGTATACCACTCCCGCTACCCATGCACTTGTGTATAATATTATTTTCGCTCGGAATCATCGCTCCTTCTCCCCCCTCCACGGCACTGGCATTATAACAGAACGCTGTATATAACGGACACGGTTAAATCTCAAGAAAAATAGCATTGGATTATAAGCGATTTAAAATTCCCTCACGTATTCCTTATGAGCAAAATACACATCCGACCCCTTTTAGCTGTGCCGCCGCCGTCGACTCTGTCGCCAGAAAAACTAAAACTTTCAACATCTGCCTGCAAGAGGGCAACACGCACGGAATACCTCACCGACACCACCCGTACGACGGCCAAAAACAAACGATTTTACTCGTATATGTGTGTGGGTGGTATATTATAATATTGTGTACGTACAATATACGCGTTATACACAACAGGAACACACATCTCGCGAACCGGTAGTCACAGCCGTGAGCACGCAGACTCGTGAATCTTTGAAAGTCGTTTAGGAAAATCGAGATCGGATCGACAATATTATTATCGTTGGCTTGTGCTGAATTTAAGTGTTATTATTTTTCCTTTGCATAACGTAGTGCGTGCAACGGTGCACGGGGTAAAAAAAAACAACGTCCTCCACATCGCCTATATAAACGCACCCGCGTCGTTGTCGCAAGATTCGTGCGTATGTATTACCATTATTGTGTACGTAGGCGTATTATGATATCGAACACTTATTATTATGTTTGCGGCGTGTTGTAGTTCAGCTACCTTATGCAGTTGTACGGGTACTAAAAATGTGATAATCGAATAAAATACAAAGTGAATCAGAGGTAAATCGACATGGCACACGCATGTTGTACCTACTATAATAGACGTCGTATATATATAACACAATAATAATATGATACAACGAATTTCGTTTTGAACGAAAAATCATTATGTCACTGATCGCAATGTATGATTTATTTATTTATTTTCGGCGTTTTTTTGCGAAACCGGCGTAATATGTTTTCCTCCGATTACATTAGGTATATTGTCAGCGCCACGTTCAAGATGATTCTAGAGCGAAAACATCGCGTTTCGGGGAATATAATAATAAATAATTTAAATCGATTACGCAACAAATTTTGTTGAACATCAAAATGTAACTCGAAACGTAGTTTGCTATTACAGGAACGTTATGACCGCGTACACATGGAAATAGAATATTATAAAACGTCGAATTTCGATATTATTATAGTTCAAAGCGTAATCCGACTCCAAAACCTGCAATGACCAGTGAATTGATTTCCATCAGTGACGATATTGTTACATTTTGGTTACTGCAGGTCAGTTCTATGTAATTCAAAATAAATACATGTTAGGGATGATTATAATTACCCGAAATCTCCAATCAGTTAGGTCTCAACATGAATAACTTATTATTCCGCTGGTTTTATCAGAAAATACAACCCTTTAAACGCGCCTGTATAATTAACGGGCCGAATGTGTAAAAGCGCAAAACTATTTTGAATTTCATCATTACAATCTCAATACCGAATAAAGGACGATAACGTTTACATATTATATTATGTATAGGTACAACACATATATTTGTGCATGTGTAGGTAGGTTCCGTGTATAAAGTTATCTGTACATCGTATATTAAATGCGAACAAGCGCAAATAATTAATGCTTCGGTAATGTCAGTAATCCCCAAACTACTCTGTGTAACGTTTTTACAATTTTCATATGATTTTTACTTTTTGGATAGTTTACCAAATCCTAGGAGACGTTCCTAATATTGCGTAGAGCAGTCGAGTGAAACTTATAACATACAAGATGATCGATTTAAATAACTAAATAATCATTATAGATTTATAATTATGACTTTTCATTTTTTTTTTTTTACTTAATTTAATTTATATTTTTATACTTTATTTCGATATCGTCATAACTTATGAGTTCTTACTTTTTTGAACAACAACATGCATTTTTAATTTCACAATCCATATTAAAATATTTTTTTTATATTTTAATATATCTCATTATAACAATCAAATTTTTAACGATTAATTTATTATTTATATTATTTAAATGTTTTGATGAAAAGAATACTAGTAGACCAACATTTTGGGGGAAATAATACTGTACCACTCTACTTCATCATTCACCTTAAGAAGTTATAACTGATCAATACTCATTAAAAATGCAACTTTTATACATCAAAGCACTCTTAAACGTATTTCGTCTCTAATTTTGAAATTATAAAAATGGAAATATAAAAATGTAATTACATCAAATGATACATAAAAAATAATATTTCCAAAAAACTAAAACCTTCGAAATAATGAGTGTGGACACTTAAATTGTATTATATTGTAGGGTACATACTAGATGCGAACATAACGAGACTAGGAGTACAACTTCATTAAACGTTTTAAATTTCCGTTGTCAATTTTTAAACTTTAAATAATAATGAATACCTATTGAACAATAACTATGACAGTGTTTTATATTTAGAGTGGCCAATCATTTAGAACTGTTGTGTCTATAAAATATATTTTCTGTTTTTAGACGACTACCTATCATTATATTTTGTTTTTAGTTGTTCGATGAATTTTAGACATGAGTAAAATTATGAACTAATTATTATAATTACAATATTATGTAAGTATATTATACTTTGATACTATGGAAATTACACTATATTGTATGGAATTGTGTAAAAACAAAACACTGAAATTTTTTTAGACTTTAGTACGATCGTTGATAGTTATTCAGTATAGCACTGTATGTAAACTTCACAAAAAACTATTGAGAAAATCGAAAATGACTTCTTCAAACTACCCTCTTACACTCAGTTTTTGATTGTTAGAAGTTTGACGTGGAATTTCTCAAGAACTCCTACAGAAAAAAAAAGTGTTTAAAGAATTACTCGGAAATCATATCGGACAGTTGTTTTTCTGAAATGTAAAGTACAGTGACGGTCGGTGGTTTATCTAACATCTGTACAAATAAGCAGTTAAGTGATTTTTGCACTTGACTTTGTTAGTGTTTTTTTTTTTTTTTCATAGTTTAGGCGAACTCGATAACAGCATTTACACGGAATAAAAAATACAAATCTACACCTACTGTATTAAAATAATAATAATTATTATTATATGTACGTACAGTCGTACATAGTTTATATATGGGATAGAAATCACGAGGACTCAGTTAAATGGTAGAGTGAAAAAAAAAGACTGTTGGAAATCTCGTATCTTCCATGAGGTCCATGTTACGCAATTAAAAAACGTCCTTACATTGGAACAGGTGGTGGTGGAGGTTGGTTTTTCTTTTGTTCTGACAACTTAACTTTCTACTGCTCCATGACTTTGTCGTTCAATTCGCCCTATCGCCTCCATTATTATTTTCTTTAACGACACTTAGTCCATCCCTTATTCTATCCCTTATTTCATTCCAACTGTATACAATGTTCTCATTACTTGCTTATAACGGCGTCAACGATTTTTCACTCTCTCTCAGCATACAAATTTGGTTTTCCCAATTATTCTTACCAGTCGTTTCGTTTTCACACCTCAACTGTCTATATCACTGGCCTTGTTTATTGACATAAACACAACTCCAGTACAGTGTAGTTTTTAACTATTCTCCTTCACGTTAATCACAGTCCGTTTCTGGCATCAAATACTTGAGACACAGTGTACATTTTACTACTTCATCGTTTACTGCTCGTCGAGGCAATTTCGACAGTTATACGATAATAATATAATGGACCATCATTTAGGGTAAGGGAAGGGGATACTATCAGGTCATTCAATTTAAAAAAAACTCAAGGATCGTCCTAGAAGTAAGACTTTAAATCGAAGACAGTGAATCTTTAGCTCCTCTACTTCGCTAAATTAAGTCACTCGTAGTTTTTGATATACAACTAAATCGTTTTACTTTAAAACTACGTATCAACGGCAGTCACAATATTTATTCGTTCTTATATAATACGCGTACTACCAACGTTAAACAAATAGGTAATTTGAATAATTAATTAGATTGTTCGAATGTTCCTGGTGTTTTGATTTCTGTTAGAATATAGGTACATAATATTAATTATTTATAATACCTATAATATGTAGATTAGGAAACAATACAATTATTATCAATTAATTACTATTGCAGACAATCGGTTTAATTAATGAGCAAAATATCGTCAAATATTAAGTATATAAATTTGATTTATAATTCATTATTTTCATCAGATGAATTGCAGAATGAACATTAAAAAAAAAAAAAATTGAAATCGAACAGAATCTTATTGATTACACAATAATAAATAATAATTCTACAAGCTATTATGACTATGAATAGTCCGATTTTACCTTATAGAATTGTGCGTTAGGGTTACAAATTAATCATAGATAGGCAAGTACCTATTGCCTGTATTAAAAATGCAAAATAATTCAATTAGAAGATAATATACCCCCTAACATTTACGTTTATAATTCAGTGGAAAACCTTGGGAGCCGTAAAATTGTTATCTAGAAATTATTTATGTTAAGTATCACCTTTTTTTTTACCTGGCCCTAGCTGTAGTATATTGTATTTACACGGAATGTCTAAAATTATTGTTTCACGTTACATAATATACAGAGACATACCTAGTTATGAGATTTGCGGTGTTTCCACATTGAACATACATATAGCCACTATATAATATTACTTAGATAAATGGTGTAGGTACACAATAATATTATATTATAATTCACAAAGCACATTCCAAATTAATTATTAATTCCATCACAAAGTTCAAAGAAATAAAGAAATTTAGTTTTTACATTATTAACAGTTTTGTCTCACTGTACCTACTGCATAATAACATTACAGGTCAGTCAAAAATGTGTTATATATAAGGATAATGTAGATTTTTTTTTTTTTAATTTGCGTTCGTTAATAGTAAAACTAGTCATGCATTATTGTAATAACTAATAACGTAATTCGACGAAAATTATTGTTAAAACCATATTATAACAACACACAATGAATGATGTTTATCACTATTATTACACTATTATAAAAATAAAATATATACTGTAGTATACGTTTAGTTACATATTGAAATATCCGTATGGTTAGATTATTATAAAATTACATTTTTATTGATTTATTTTTGCCACTCTGCCGTGTTAAAGATTTATATATATATATTATATACGCGTGCATACAACATATCGCATGACGTCTTGTTACAATGACCCCCTCACACCATTCGTTTTATCGTTTTTTTTCATTCTTATTATTACTCACAGATTTGAGAAAAATACACAATATTTGCTATTTTAATTATGCATTGAACTATTATAATAAAATACGACCTACTCGAGACATAATTATTGAAACAAGTCGATTAATTTTGTAGCAAGATTTGGGCAATTTTTATACGTAAATTGAAGTTACAAAATTCAAATTAACTGTGTGAAAAATGAGAATCTCAATATTATTTTACAATATTCTACAATACTACCAGGTCATAGCTAAAACTCATTATATTTACGTGAGTACCCAAGACGTTTAATACCTATAAACAATACTCCTGTTGGTGAGTATTCAGTATTCACATATTCAAGTAGTTATTTAATTCTATTTAGTTCATTTTATTTGCATTCGTTGAAAATTGTATTTTATAATTCACAAGTTTGTTCGAACAATGTAAAATCATAGTTAAATGAGAATGAGTAAAAAGAAAGAACCTTTGAATTATATTTAAAATAAAGATATTGCATAATGATTATAATTATCAAAACATTATGATTTTATTTTTTATTCTCATAATCATATCGTATTTCGTATTAGCGTATCACTATTCACAAGTTATAGTATAGCGACTTAAAATAATTTCCCACGATACTATTTACGTAATTAAATATCATATTTTTAAATAAAAACCTGATATAAGAAACATATTTATTCGTCTGGAGGTGTCTATTATATTCCACGATTGTGGAGATAAATAATCACGCTTTTAAATTTAAAAAATCATAATTAGTTCGTTGTCCGGTATAAATTTTAAAAAAAAAATTGAAGGAGGGGGAGACTTCAACTTATTTTTCAAATAGAAAGCGAATATAATTTTATTCAATAGATAATAGGATATGCATGAATAATAGATAATATATTTTTGAAATTTTGATTTTATTGTCCTCTTCAGATGACCAGATGAAACTTTATAACAGTGTTGACAATTACATTTATATTTTAAACCATGGATTATGGATAATAACAATGAGAACGTGAGAAATATTAAGGTAATGTAAGAGTACTGTGTTATAGCAAATGTGGGTTCAGAAAACCTAATCTAGTGTTAAAACTTAAATAGTTTTAGAATGCAAATTGATCAAACTTTTACGATACTTCAATTTTTATTCAAGTTATAAGTGCCAATGTAAATATTATAATTTAAAAATACTCTAATAATATTTCTAGGAAATTAAACCGCTATAAACAAGTATATTAATAATATAGATAATATTTTTAAGTCAATTAACTTTAATAGAGAACAATACACGATTAGTTTTTCTGCACTTAAAATATTGTTATGTGGTGCGTTGGTCAAAGAAATAATACAAATGGTGTGCTAAAATCCACTTATGTATTGATTATAAAAATGATATATAACATATCCAAGTAGGGGAGGGCTAAGCATCTTGGCTTTTCTACTGGGTCTAAACCAGGCTATTGTTTATTAAGCATTTAACAAACATTATAACATTAAGATGTAACCATTGAAGGGATCACATATTTCATATTATTGTAGTCTGTATAAATCATAACATACGTGAACTGTAAATATGTACATCGATGGTATTTTTCATTTACAAACTAATTATTTGTGAATACGAATCACGAGTGTCGTTTTCATTGCATCCCCAATAGTAAATTGTCATTATTATTATTATTATCATCGTGAAAAGACATTCTGATCTTAAATAGGAGCTACACTAACATAAATCATTACAATATGCAATTTAAGAACATATAGTACCGACTACCGTCGTGTTTCTTCCATTTGTTAAACTCCATTTTCGAAACGTTTTAAGATTATTAGTAAATAAATGTTAATACATCGTTAATAATAATGATAAATTCAGAATTGTTTTTCTTAATTATAAATAAATATAAATCTGAAATCTCTCTCTCGTCCCTTCTTCATACATTCCAAAAGGCTCGAGGAAAAATGTAGGCATCATAATATAGTAGGTATGCCTGTTGGTATTCTCTCTTAGTAAGTACACAACACATTATATAATGTAGTGTAAGCACCATAAATATGTTATGAAAATAAAATCAAGAAAATTAAAAACAAATATTTATTTATTAGTTTATACTTATAGTAGTATATTTAGTATGAAATTAAATCCTGCACAAAAATTGCAGAAATAATTTCTATATTATTATTCTTAAGAAAACTAGACATATCGTATTAAAATATATTTATTTAAATTATATAAAAAAAATAATGGTTTTAGATTTTGAGCAGAGAGAAACATATATGACTTTATAAGAATGTGTTTTTTAAAATAATTTTGTATTTGTGTGTGTGTGTGTGTGTGTGTGTGTGTGTGTGTGTGTGTGTGTGTGTGTGTGTATCTTTGACTTCTTAGTATTCTTTAGCTTATCAAAACTTAAACAAAAATAAGATTAACATATTTTTTTAGGCATTTTTTAAACATATCCATATTTAGCAATTAAATGCACATTTTTTAAAATTCCAATTATTTAATTATGCCATATATTCAAGCAGTCTTTTGATTATGTAAGTTTTTCAAGTGGTATAATAACATATCTTATAGGTCGTTGGTGGCAGATGTGAGTGGAGACAAACATAGTTACAAACCATATTATGTATAATAAACATAATTTAAATTCATAAACTTTACCTATTTATATAATATATACTAGGGACTAGTGTTAATAAACAATATATACAGGTTAATTCCAAGCATTATCACCTTCATGTTATGTTTTGATAATATATTTGTTCAGATTCTGATTCTTGGAATTTTTATTACATTCAAAATCATATTTCTAGATATTTATATTTAAGGAATGTCCTATGATAAAATTAACTCAAACAAGTAATTTCTTAATAATTATTTAACTTTAACTTATTGAGAATAATTATCCCTAACAAAAGTTTTATAACAATAAAATATAAAATAAAGAATTTTTAAAATTTAATCATTTAAAAATATTAATATAGTAAATAAATATTTTCAATTATCTACTATAATTCTAAAATCATTACAGCCACCAATATTTAATCAATTATCATAGACTTAAGTTAACATTAGTAGGTATATACAATTTAATAATTCAGAATACAGATAAAATACTATGACATGGGTTTCCTTTAAAAAAATGAAGTTTTTTTTTTATTTCAGAATCAATGTTGAAAAATATAATATTTAGACTAATATGTTACAATGGTTGAAGGTTTCACAAAAATAAAAATACAATATTGATTTTGATTTTTAGCTATCTAAATAGAATAAGTACAGAATATGTAAGATAATTAATTTAAATTACATTAAATGTTCGATGCTTAATTATATTTTTTTAAATACATTTGGTTTAATAGTTTTTTTATTTATTATTTTCTTATAAGTTAATTTGTAAATACTGTATATTTAATAATCAATTATTAATTATTATTAGACTTAGGCCTCTTACTTATTGTACATTATATTCATAACACTGAGTATTTTATTAATGATGTATAATATATTATATTTTGTACCAATCGATAAAATTCAATCGTCTACTTCACCGAATTTAGATTTCTAGTAAATTATAGTAATTTTTCCAACTGTTGTTTGAAGCGAAGAAAAAAACTAAATCATTTTTTATTATAAATAATAAACAAATAAATTATTATAGTAAAGTTATTAATCATAATATGGTATGTTACAGAATTCCAATTATTAATATGCTATGAATTAGTAAAATTACAGACATTTGACAAGAATTCAAAAATATATTATACATCATTAATATTTTTAATTGAATAAATTAAATATTTTTTGGTCTATCAATAGAAAATAAATAGATATATAATGAGTATCTATAGTATAGAATATTATTTTAGTTGTATCCAGATAAAAGTTTATTTTGAAGTTATTTGTAATATAGTCTTAAAACTGTGCATTGGCATTATACTTGAATGGCATTAAATATGATAAGAATAAACACATTATTGAAGAAAAATATAGTTATGAATACTATAAAATGGATGTGCGGATGCGTGCAGTAAGCATTAGAACATTTAATTTTCTTCTATTATACACGTGTTTGAGCTTTAATACTCTTGGATGGATAGCTATTATTTCCATACGCTGTCCGTGCACCTTTAAAATACTATATGCACACAATATATATATATATACAGTGTACAACTGTACATAGTATATAGTCGAATCAAGCCAAGTGTAAAATATATACGCTCGCTAGTATCTGTGGTTTTATTATTTCTATACTCATACAAGTGTATAAATGATTAATGAATGCATATAGACAGCGATGCCGTCGAAATAAAGCAAACACCTGATGCCACATAATAGCGTATGTCAATGGTAGACCGACGAAATAAAAAAGTAATATAAAATATTATATAATATCAATTTCGTTAAAAAGCCAGTATTTTTATTTATTTTTTTTTTTTAAAATAAATAATAGTTATTTCAGCAAATATGCGCTGGCTTTACAATATAATGGCTAAAAAATCAGCACCACCGGTGTTTACCTTCTACTGTAAAATCAATATTTTTGAAACCGCATAAAATAGATACACAGAGTGTCAACAAAAATTATTTTAAATAATTCCAGTATGCAAAAAAAAATTGTTTGAAAAAACCCTTAAAATCATCACTATAGACAGTTAAAAATATTCCTAATGTATTAGAATACAACTTAAAAATTAAGCTGAGATAGTACGTATGTTTGAATGAAATTAATGGTGTTTTAGTAATTTATAATATTATTTCATGTGTATTACCGACGATGATAATAATAAACTCGAGTCTAGTATATACCTACTGTGTACAATATTTAAAAAAAGTATATTAATATACACACATTATCTAATGTCAAATAAATACAGTGAATTTATACGACACAAAACCATGGCCAATGTTTTATATTATATTAAGTGTTAATAATATAGTTATAATATAATAATCATGTATAATACTTCATTATACTTCTCATATTAGATAAAATAAATTCATCCGCAGCCGACTGCGACACACTCTAAATAAACAGTAGATAAATTATAACAGTTTTACATCTCACTAGTGGAATAAGGTATAAGTAGTACCTCCTGTTTGATTTCGTGTCGTGTGCTCGAATTGTTTACTCAACTCAACGGTCTACCCAACTTTATTATTATTATCGTCCTCTCTTGTCCCATCGAATACCACTTGTAAACTACTGTCCAGAGTCGTATAATATAGAAATTTGTATGGAGCAGTTATTTTATACTTAAACTCAACACATCATAGTTATATCACATAGGTAACCTGAAAAATTCAGAGAATCGCACAGCTGATCGAATTTTAGGGCCCTGGACTCTGATACTCAAAAATTATATAACTAGAATCTACAAAAATTTGGTTAACATTTTGGCCATAGATAGTACCTATACTTGCCCTATGATTTTTTTACAATAACATTATCACTGATACATAATTTACCTAAACCTAATCGAGAGAATAAGTTCATCATTTTTGAGCTGTCATGAACGTCGAAAACTTTTCAGTTTTCTAACAAGAACGCTATCTAAAGAAATAATGAAATACCACTAATTATATTCAAGTGCAAAATCTAAATAATATTTTAAAACATATAAATCTGGGCTATAATTATATTTGTGGGTATATGTTTTACATCTTTATTATAACAGATTGGAGTATAATGGTATATATTCTACCGATCGTTGAAGAAATACTATATTAACCTTATTATTACTATAGCTATTTATATCTAAAGAATATAATCAATTAGAGAATTGAAACGTGTCATAATGTATCTTAAATATTATATTTAAATCTATTCAGGATGTAGTTTCTGAGGGTTGGATGTTGTTGAGTTGTAAAAAATATTTGCACGATACATATCAACTAATTCATACTTGATGTAGACATAATAATTCAATTTTTAAGTGCGTTTTTTAGAAATTATTGTCATGAAATCACTAAAAATGAACATTATGAACATATTATTAAAAAAAAAAACTTTTCGTTTGTTAAAATTTGCGTAGGGTGGTTATAATATATTTTGATAGCTATTTTTAGAGTATTTACTATTATAAAAATTATTAAAACGTCTCGAATTAATTTATTGATGCGGTTAAATTTTATTATTATTATTATTATTATTAGTTTTTGATTTGATTTAATTTAAAAATGTAGGTAATATAAATTTTCGTTTTGAGATAGAAAAGAATATGGTGCTACAATGGTGTATAAAGAATGTTTAAGTCAATTTTTAGGTACGTTTATAATATTACATAACTCTTATTCGAAAAAAAATGTAATTTATCACAAAAAATTACCGTGGAATTTTTGACGAAATTCAAATAATCTAACACTGCAGTCGTTATTACAACAACTGCAATGCTACGTTATACTAATAATACTGGTACATAGTTTATTGTTTTATGCCACCAAACAACTGTATTATCCAATATGTATGATGAAATATTGACCGACAATGATTTCAATTACGGTGACACGCAACTGTTTAGGTAAAATTATGTACATACATAAAACAATTAGATTTTTCTTTGAATACAATGCGCGTGCGTACGTTCCTAGGGATAAAATAAAATGGTTTTGGAATGACAATGTGATCGTTAATGTCAAATCCCGGCCGACTGACATTTTCATCGTACATAATATTATTATTATTATTATTATTATTATTATCATCACTACTTACTAGGTACATTATTGTTATGTACTATACTTGCGACACATGTAACCAAGTTTTACAGATATTAAGAGTGCGTTTAGTGCCTTTTGTCAAAAATGAAAAAGAATTGTTTATTTTTTTCAATTTATACTGGATTATAAACATTACACATCGTTGGACAGATTCGATTTTCATGTGTATATTATAAACATATTATATTAATATTAATTATTGTGACTCCTACCAGTCGTCTTACGAGCGTTTATGAAATCATATACTACCAATAGATCTATTTACAAACCCAATTATATATTCTGGGGTCTGGGTTATAAAACGTATCTAGTTAGGAGGAAAAACCACCGTGGGTACAAATTTTAATTCGTTGATGTCTCCTAGTGCACTATTTCAGAACAAAACTGGTATTGTAAATTTATATTGTTCTTATAATTGTTCGTTGGTAAATAATATTAATAATGAGATTGTATTCTAAAACAATTTCACTTTAAAATGTGTTATTTCCTTAAAAGTTCAATACGCAAAGCGTATGCTATTAGGTACATCATTTTCACAGAACGTCATTCAATTTCTATTCCTATGGAAAAACGTATAGGAAATTATATTGCTTGTTAAATAAAATAAAACTATAGTTTTATAAAAATTATAAAACGTTTGAGATGTAAATCGAAACAGAAAATCATTAAACAAAATTATTATGGAACAATCATTGTTATCAACTCAAAGTCAAAACTGCAATTCACTCTTTGGACATGTATATTTTATTTTCTAAACCATTATATAATTTGAAGTAGCCAGTAGGTACATCTATAGAATCGTATTCATAGAATTATACGAAAAAAAGAATGATTTAAAAAAACGTCACGTTTTGTGAAATAACAATACGCATTTATTGTTTATTTATTATGATTTATCTCCAAGTAAACGTGGGAAAATAATGTAACTATAATGCTTTACTTGGTATAATTAAGAAACTTATCGTGGATTAATGTTAGTACAAAATATTTTTTATAAATACATATAATATTGTATGGTTTGAATAAGATGTGACAACAGTTAAGTAAATGCATTATTCACAGGAAAAATACAAATATAGTGTGAGAAATTTGAGTAAACTATAAAAACGGACGAGAACGGTTGCAAGAAGATATTTCAAAAATAATAAGTAAATTAAACGGTGGCATTAGATTATAGGTATTGAAAAAATAATTGACAACAAAAAATAAAACGTATCATTAGTATAATAAAATACACAAAAATCAGACACAAAATATTATAATGATATTAATAAATAATTAACAGAGTCAAGTTCATTTATAAGTACATTTTTGAAATAAATAACCAACAAAAATTTAAAATAATTTAGTAATAGAAAATGTGAGTTATATTTTATAAGCCACATATACAGATTAGTTAGCGATCAAACTTTTTGGAAAATCATTAACAATTACAGTAATTACAGTAGATTATTTTGGATTAAGTAATTAACCATTAAAATAAAAATTAATTAATTTTGACTATCAACACATACAATATTTACAGTATAACTAATTATAAAAATGCCGTTTGTGAGTCACCGTTTAAATTATATATTATCTACAATCTTTGATTTTGACTTTGAACGAATTGCACAGACGCTGATTGTTTGCTGAGCGTTTTATGAACGCGACATCATACAAAACTGAACACTTAAAATTTTCATTGAAAACATTTTATGTTGGAACAAAAGTTAATCATTTCTGTTGTAATTAAGTTTGATTATAATTTAGTTGAAAATAAAATATGATAAAATCAGACACGAATAAGCAATAAAACTACTGTACAATTGAGATACACAAATCTATTATTATGTCGCCGTTATGATGTTATAGTCGAAATATCATTTTGTGATTTCATTATTATTTTTTTAATAACTTGAAACTTTTGTACGCATCGAAATACAGCCGGTTTCCGTCATCAATTATGTTATATCGCCCTACAGCGGTGCAATTACGGGACATATTATTAAATCACTACCGAAAAAAGCCGTATTATATTATGACGGCAAGTCCACAAAACCTGTTGTATACATAAGGAGGATTCATGCGAAGATGAAAGGTGGTCACGGAGAGAGTAGTGGTACCTTCCCCCCTTCTCGGAGTTAAAAAAATTAGTTTTTTTGTTGTTAGTTAATTCAATATAAAGTATAAAACAATTCAAATTCCGAGTAATTTTTGTTATAATAATGGTATAGTTTTTGACAAAATCAATTTTGATGTTTTGATGTAATTCAGATAGAAATAACTGAAGGTTATTATCATAGTGACATAACATTTATACTAAATATGTATGTATTCAAATTTTATTGATATTTTATTTTTAAAAATATTTTTACAACAATAATAATTCAACATTTAAATGCGATTTTCCTTTAAAAATATTTGTTCACTTTATTTAGTATATTATACTAAATCTTATGAGTTAGTCCTTATATTTGTACAAAATACAAATATCGTTAGAATTTTAAGTCAGATGCAATTAAATTCAATATCGTTTTATATAGGTAAATATATAATACAAAATTTAAGCTTAAATTTATGGTTTCTTTTGACTATTATGAAAATACACATTTTGGTAATTTATTATTCAATACCGGTAAATGTACGTATTTTAAATTAATTTTAATATCTTTTCAACATAAATAATAATTTTAATTAGTCTATGTTCACTTGTTTTAAAATATAAACAAGAAAAACGACTAAATCGTCAATATTTTTTAGCGCTTAAAATTAAGGAAAAACAGTGAACAAATAAATTGATAGTTTTATTATTTAACCGTAAAATATAGATAGGTAAGATTATTTGAAGCTCGCCGCTTTTGACTTAGTCCCTGTAGGTTTCAACGGGACAGAGTCGATTGGTCTCCGTAACGCGTGATACAGAATTCAGCGGTCGGTAAACGCTTTCGAATCGTAATTAAACCGAACGGCGGTTGTTGTTGGCCAGGGGTAGTTAAATCGTCGGCGATACACGTTTGCCGGACGAGACGCGTGTTAAATTTATATCCGAAACCGTTTCACCCCAGCCCGACGACCCCCGGGCGTGACTTAACGGCCGCGTCGATCTATCATTGTCCGCCAACGAATTCTCGTCGCTACCCGCAGCGACGACGATTGCGATCCGTCGTCGTAATTTCCCGCGGTCATTGTCGACGGCGAATCGATCGCACTTACAACACTCCACACCGCTCCGGACAAACATAATATAGGTACTCTACGCGACTAGACGAACGAACGTCACAATTTTCCGCAATTTTCTACCGCCGCCGCCACCACCGCCAAAACGACAGCTGACTTGTCATAATAATGAAAATTATAGCTACATATTTATTTAACGTCTCTGTCCACAGAGTGACGTCGATCTCGAGAAGATTTCAAGATCTTAAGCACGAAATGTGACTGATTGATAACGACCATGATAATATTTATACACAGACGAATCTTTACGACGAGACGCTGTGAGAGCGATCGACGAAATGTACCTAATATAAAATGCCATTCGATTTCGATTCGTCTTGAACAACACAAACAAAATCACTCGGCCGATGAGCGCTGTCGACATTGCTATACGAGCTTCGGATGTTTACTGGTGCCGAAGTATATTGTTGTGTTTTGTTGAGGAATAAGTATAAGGTACCCTTTTATACTACAACTACGCGTTCTAGTCAAAATATTGTTACAATAATTGCCGACGACAGACCCGAATTATTTGTCTACGAGTGCACATCAACCGTTGCGTGTCACGCATGTGTGTGTTCAGCTGCAGCAGTTCACGTCTCCGTTTCCGAAACGGCGTATACAAAATTAAACGGTTTTCTTTACGCGTAAGGCTGTAATCGTTTATACACGGCGGGTACCGATCTATTGATGCGTAACAAATTGCATAGCGTGTTCAGTCGGATGTTTAGCGCTCATCGGATTAATTTCACCCACGCGTCTACGTCACATTCGTCGTAGATTACAATAAATACGCATGTACCTGCGCAGACTGTACAACACTGTGTGTGGTATACTGATATTAAATACGACTTTACTTCAAACATATAATGCGGCCGCCAATAACACTGTACGCATATTTTAGTTTCGTAGCGAACAAAGTCATCATGGTTAAACAATACTATTATAATATTCGTGTGTTTGGTATACGATATTATATTATAATAATCAGTTTAGTGTAATATGCGTACACATACTGCAGATGTATAAAAATATTAGATACCTAGCCGATTTCGATCGATTATTGTCGCCAACAAAATGGCCAGTACATTCGTTATTCGAGTGGTGAACGTTTATTATTATTATGAACATTTGAAATAGATTAAATATTAATATCATCATATTAAAATACCTGAATGCGATCTTATCACTTATTATATCAGTTTAATTTGTAAACATTACCTCTTAGATAACAAATAGTGGACATTTTATTGAATACCTTAATACTACGTATTGTTACTATGTTCGAACAAAAATGTTCATACATTATTTTTTATCAATAATTTTTAACAGAAAAATAATAATGATAATTTGTTACGACAGATTTAAAATAATGTACTGCCGTAAAAAATTTAAAGGCAGCAAAAAAAGCTGTGGGATTGAGTGGGAATTATAAGTCTCTTGAAACTACACCGTTATTGAGTCATTAGGGGCCTGCTTATATATTAGTGGTGGATCACTTGGTATATACAATATATACAATATACGCAAGCTTTAAACAGCTTGTATACATAAGCCTACCACACTGTTTAACGTTGACCGTATACCTATATAGTATAAAGGTATATACGTACAAAAATACCCGTTTCGCGTTTCTATTGGTGAAATCAACGAAAATAATATTAAATTCGTATACAACACGGTAAAATTAAAACATCAGTGATATAGTACACGGCGTATTGGACTGACTACTTTTTGAATTATCCTTGGCGACGACCCCTATTGTAAACAGTATTTATCATACGAGTGTAATATAACTCGTCGAGCGGTGACTCTCGAGTCGTATAATATTTTTATTACTACTATCGTACAAACTTCGGGATGAAGGATACTGCAGTAAACGTCGTATTCGGATTGGTGGTTATTGTAATCATAATAATCGCACGGACAGGATGCCCGGAAAATCAGTGGCGATTGTCGCGTGGTCCCGAGTATACAACATACATGTTTACGTGATATTATACCCTTGTGCACGGGACGGCAATGATGTCGCATTTGGCGGTAAACGCATATGTGTATAATATCATAATATATATACATCGCACACTAGGGATGACCGGTGTAAGTATCCGGGCCAGCACGGCGGTCGATCGCGACCCGAAAACTGTTGGCCGGAGAGCCGACCGAAGTCATTCGCCAAATTCGAGAAATAGAGCGGTGGTCGTGACGGCGGGTAGGGGTAGGAAACAGGAAGGGAAATGGTGAATTCCGGGCCACGTTTGAATTATAAACCACTATTCGAGTGCCCTTCATTTTACGGGTTTATGTATATTATAATATATACGAACGGTGTATTGCAAAATTTTGTGAGAGAAAAATAATAACCTAATGAACGGGGATTAAAAGTTTCTACTTCTCGGTGGTGCTAGCTCACTAACCTTTTTTGACGTTGCGCATGCGAGTTCGAGTCCCGGGAGATTATTCTTGGGTAATTAATACGACTTGAGTACACAACGATATAAAATTCAAAACCGTCGTAGGGTCGAGAAACGAAAAACATTTACGTTTAATCATGGAAAAACGGACACTGCAGCACTCAATAATCCAAATTAACAATATTATTAAAGATAACAACGTGTAGGTAACCACCGCTATCAATCTAATGCTGATGAGATCAAATTCTATGACAGAAGTTCTTTTACGGTATTTGATGACATCACTCATCGACCGATCGAGTAGTGCACTTCGATTTAGTCAAGTCAAAAAACTTATTAGTTCGATGAAAAAACAAACACGTAAATGTACGGTGTAATATGTACATCAAACATAAAGAAAAAAAAACTTTAGCTTTAATTGACGCGGATACCTTGGATTCACTTAACAAGTCATAAATATTAAAATGTATACTTAAAAATAAAGTTTAACAGTTTTCTGAACTTTTTTCTATGCCTAAGGTCAACAATAATTATAATGTAAGGGAATAAATAACAATATCATTTTAATGTTTTAACATATGCGCGTATTTTTCAACAACAGCTATACCTACCTATACTCGCCGCGGCCGGTTTAGCAATATTTTCACTAGCACCTCAACAAAGTTAATATTATTAATAAATATTGTTAACCGTATCTTTATAGTGTTTTGTCATAACATTATTACAGACATAATTATGAATGCCATCTCATGAGTGGTAGTTTTTAATTTATTTTCTTTTGACGATTTTACCCGAGTTCTGACGATATATAATATGAACAGGATATTTCATTATTTGTATGATTATAACGACTTTAATACTTTGTATAAACATTTCTATGGGATAGAAAATACGAAGGTACGACTTTGTGCTTGAATACTAATGATTTAAAGCGTTTTTTTTATTTATGCACTTATTAATCCACTTTACGCATAATATTTGGTATGCAAATATTTTATAAATTATTTTTTCTTTAATTCAAGAAAACGAAAATATCTTTTAAATTCAAGTTTGAATAACAGAAATTAAACTTTTTACTTATAAACTGTATTGATAAGTGACAACATAATTTCAAAACAGTAATAAATGACATCCAAGGAAAAAATCATTTGTAATACACAACACTGATTATCTGATTATGAAAGAAAGAAAAGATAAAATTAAAAAAAAAAGGAAATTGACTTATTTATTTTTGACAGTTATATTTATATCACTGTTTATAGATACAAATGGTGTATATATAATATTATTTACCTACATTATATTTACAGCTTCATCGATGATGTTTTTTATTTCATAAAATAAAATAATTTGTTTTGTGATTTGGTTTGAAAAATAATTATAATATAACGTTTAACGTCTATTAAATTAAGTTAAAAGGAACGCCGTTTCGTGTTATACAAATTGCATCCTGATATTGCATAATAAATATTCAACGGTTTTATTTTTATGCTTTTACTTCTTTAAGTCAGGATTTTCGACACTTTTCCAGTTAAACTTCCAGCCTTTGATGTGAGATCTCAGCTAGATTTACCTGTCCACATTTTGTATATTTTGAAAAGTTTTATTTTATGTTTAAAATACTATAACACTTCGGAAGTTTTTGTCTTTAACGTTTATTTGTTTTCGTTATTTTCACCCTCGCTGGAAATACGCGCATTATACTTTGTGCATACCCACACAAACACACGTACATTAACCCTCACACAAAAGCTCATGCACAACGCGTCCGATGTAAAATAAATATATAAATTCGGCGGCGTCCGATACACCTGAACGGCATCGTGAACGGATAAACGAATCGGATAAGAACCCGGAAGTTGGCGCATCGGTATCTCGACGGCGGGTAAACTTATAAAGTTGAATCGACAAATTACCTTGCGAGATACTACTACACCACTTCTATTAGGTACTATCTCCACCTTCACCATATCACCAACAACGCCGCTTCTGTCTGTATGGTTCATTACCGTAAACGCGCTGCGGACCGGTAGCCTTTATCTTCTGAAATGTTTCGAAATACTATCCGTCGAGCCATCTACAGGAAGTATCCCACCCGTTAAATGTCTATGTAAATGGGGTGCAATTACAACTCTCAAGATCAATACAATTTGATCGGAATTTTACTCTGGTCATTGATGACGAGTGAAATCATTGTGGGCTTTTAAATCGTGTAAATATCTCGCAAACAGCAGGCTGCATAAAGTAAAATCGAATCTCGAATTATTATTTCTATAACTATTAAAATTGTATTTATCGCTATGCATGGCTAAAATTATGGTGATTGAATAGATAATTAATATATTATAATAATTATTATTAACATTATAATTATAAGGCCAATCTGGGGGATTGCTTGAAAACTAACAGCTATAATCGGTATCTACCTAAAGATTCATATTTTCACTCTGAATGGGTATCTATAATCGTAGTCCTTAGAGCATAATATAAATTATAAATTATTATAAAGTATAATATATATATAATACAGTATAGTATCATAGTATAGTAGTTAAAATCAACGATATAATGACAATAAATTGGTATGAATTTGTAAAATTCAAATTTAGAGCGAAGGACTGAAACAATTATGATACAAATAAAGTCGATTACCTATAAATTTGTTTTATAACAATATAACATAATATTATACTAACGATTGTTTAATAATACGTAGGTAACAGTAAAAACAGTTTCTATTGTTTTTTTAAATTAATGCGTTCTTCAAATGATTAGTAAATAAATTGATTATCCGTAATGGATCGTGATCGGATGAATTGAAATCATTTAGTTATTATAATAAGTCAGTATGTGTCACACTTTGAGTGTGTTGACAGACATGCCGCAAAGAAACAAGTAACTGATTCAAATTACGATATAATAAGATATATAAAATATATTTGTTCCAATGTTTTCCACATCTACTTGTACATGCCGATTGACGGCGGCAATCAATTTTTAGTCTTATACATTATAAAAGGAAGAAACCTCACCGGCAGCTTTTATTTACGTCAAAATTAATTTTATAACATCACTTTTCGAAAACGGTGCACGTTACAATAATACTATGTGCATTGTAGACAAAGTATTAATTTTTGTTTGCGCCATAAGTAGTACTACAGCAAACGCTGCGGCGAGAATAACAAAAGCAAACAAATCAACAAAAGTTTGTAAAAATATATATTCACAATTATAAAACAAACATAGGTGATAGGTATGTAAAAAATATATACATGTATATTTTTCACCGTCGCATAAATATTGTGTGCTCGCGTCGACATCCTATATGTATGATGAAAAACGGTTTTATAAAATAAAAAATATCAACGGCACAAAACAGAAAAAAAAACTGTTGTTTATCAATGGTATTATTTCGTTACAAAGGTTTAAACGCCGACACGATTTAAACAGGAAATCGAATTTTTTAATACAAATTACATTTGTATCCTAGGTCGCCCGATCAATGTTTTGAATTCGGCTTCAATTGGGTTGGAAAAAATTCAAAACATTTCTCGTTGAATTAAACATTTTATAGAACACATTATATTATTATGTCTCGTAAATCACCGAAAACGTTGTACGACATTTATTTGTAGTAAATCGAATATAATTTGCATATTTTAACGTTGATGTAAAATATTCATCTACTATTAGATAAACAAGTAAACATATTACTTTTGACATTTTTTTTTTTTTTGTCTGTTTACTACACTATAGCTATGACTACATAACGAGAACCGCAGCGCAGCTCATGATTGTAATACATTTATATATCGCAAATTGATTAGTGAAATCTACAGATGAAGCATAATATATATATTTCGATTGAAATATCTGTTAATTAGCGATGATGATTTATAATTTTGAAAATAACTTGTTATGAAGTTTAAAGTTTTCCAGATATAATCCCAACTCATACAAAAATATATATTAACACCTACGCAACGATAACACTATAATTTTCCATACAAATATACAATACCAATTTTTAATTCGGCCTCAGAATAAGAAGTTACGTTTTTTGTTTTGGCGTTAGCGGTATTGTCATCGCAACGAAAACAGTGAGTTTCAACCATTTATTCAATTTCTTAAAATGTTAATAGTATTTATTTATTTATTTATTTAATAATACGAATACTTAGCAATAATCATAATATTAATAAAATTGTCTAAATTCCAGAAAAAAACATCTTAAAACTTCATGTTCTAATCGTAGGGAAAGTTCATAAAACTGGTTCTTACAGTACTTTATTGTTTTTTAATATATTATATCTGTTTAATTTTATGTTTAAGTAACCGTCTGGATTGAATATGTGAACAATTTCAAATGAAAAAAAAAATAATAATAATAATTAAATAAAATAAAAATAAATATAATATCTCAACGATATTATAAGAACATTTAGTATTTTTAATATCATAATCTGAAGTAAAAAATTGTATGAACAAATTTATACAGAAACGTTGTAAGTAGGTACTTAAAATCATGTAAAAAATGTCATAAAAAAAAAACACAAAACCAAACAATTGAAGAGTGTTCTATATTAAAAATCTTCCTCCACGCATAATGCATTCGCTTCAAGCGAGTTGAGTCGATCGACTACAAACCACGAATAAATAAAATTAAAATATAATAGGTACTCGCGTAATATAAATTCTGTATTGCAAGTTGAGAGACCGTATAAATTTCTATAACTATTAATTCAATTTAAATTTTGTTGAAAATATTATTTTTTCATAATTTGATTTCTTAACAATAAAACATTTTTGAAAAAAAAAAAATTTTTAGAATTTTTATTGTTATCATTTACTCGGAAAATTTTTTAGAGTATTTCGATACCTATGATTTAAAACTATTTTAAGTGTATGAATGTAACACATTAGCATCTCGTAAGTATTGGATCACTAACAAACTTGTCTGAAATTCAAATACTTATAACTACAAGTCGATATTCGTTTTTATGTATGAAAATAGATACTTCAAATACCATTGACATTTAAAAGAATAGAATATCTTGAAAATAGTAAAAAAAATATATTATTTTTTTTCAAAAAAGTCGCTTTTCAATGACATAAAATTATGTTAAAATAATTAGAGACTCTTAAATAACTCTTCCATTGATTATAACACAAATATAATAATTAAAGTTAAAATGCTAACAATCGTGATATAACAACATAATTATTTAAAGAAAAATAGAAGTCTGAAGAAGAAATCTATGATGGACGGGGTTAGGAAACAAACCAATTGTATTTATAAACTTTGTTTCTCCTCATAGGTCGTCGACAACGATCGTGCGTCTAGAACACTATGCGGTTACACCATTCGTATATATTGTCGGTATATAATACACCTCAGTAAAATATTATCAGAAAACTCATTTCGGCATCTCGCTGTAATGTATTTAAACGAACAAAACTTAATCTTGATTTCACACGCACTCATCGTATATTACATAAATATTGTATTATTATTATCATTATTATTATTATTATTATTATTATTATTATTATTATTAAAGTATCTGTGAGTGGCGGGTTTCAGAAATCAATTTCATCGCGCTGCATCGCCAAGTTCCATATAGTCATATCAAATGCGAGTGTAATTATTACGCGCTTGCACACACACACTACACGTTTATCATAATATTATTATTATAATCGTATGTGCGCTACGAGGACGGAAAAGGTTTAGAGGGTTGTATGCGAGAGTTATTAAGCGGATTGATACGATAACACTGATGAATAAGGGTAATTTATTAATTTAGTAGTGGTCGTGGCGTCGCGCACACTTAGTACGACCCACAAACCTCTATATAGGTAGTGTCAAAGTTCTAATAATAATAATATAGACGACACCATTTGCCCATTTAAATTGACCGACTTAAAAATGCCAATAATATTATGGCACTAAATATATGCTGCGACTAGCACGGCTAAAGTCGCTATAGTATAATATTTTATAAATGAACTCTTTGAATTTCTGATCGCACGTTTTACGCACCCGACGGTTTTCCAAAAAGACGGACCATTTACTAGATTAATATGAAAAAAGAGAGAAATAAATCATAACCATTATTTATTTTAAAAAAGCTAAGGTTATACGGTTACTCAAATAATATACTTTATTATACTCATATATATACATAACCTGTAAAGATGTAATTCGAGGTAAGGCCCACTATATCATAAACGAATGGTATGAACGTAATGGCCCGAACAAAATTAAAAAGCCGTGCGTATAATATACCCAATACCCGTATTTCTGAAAATCCACAATAGATTGCGGAGTCGATCGCTCTTTTCAACTTTCCTCGGACTTTGATCAACTCTTTAGAAATTCAAAATGACACACACACGCACGTATTGTTGAAGGTATTTTAATAAATAAAAACGTACAATTTCGGTGTACGTGGACCGAAAAAACCACTGCCCATACCACTACCCATATATATATTAAGTGAAGTTGTCAAAGAATGGTGACTGCAATGCATATAATATAAAAAGGTTAATATGGTCACCCACGCGCCATCCCCTATGTGTCGAATATCACGTTCGCTAAATGTACCCACCCCGCGTATGTAATATAACTTTGCCGTTCGATAATCATTTGAATGAAACCACATTAACCTATACAAAAGGAAATTTTAATACTATAATTAAAACTTGCACCATTTAGGTATATTATATTTTAATAATTTCACTGTGACCGATAAAAAAACACATTAAATAAAAATAGGGTGATTTACAAAGCGTGCTCAGTGCTAACCTCCATTTTTCGTTTAATAATGCATTTATTCAAACACTGATTTTTATAATTTTAAATATAGGTACCTACTTAGCAATCATATTTTCAAATTCTTAAGATTTTGTTGTACTACTTAAGGAATTTTTTATTTTAAAAACACTTATACTTTAAATTATTTACTGGATATATTTTTGAAAATAACTATGTACCAAATTCAATATTTAAACAAGTAGTTTCTCTATCCTTAAAATGTTTATAGATACTAAAGATGATGGTCATCTTTAATTTAATATTGGATCTAGTATAAATATTATACTTGGACCACCTTCAAAAATTATAAATAATTATTGATTCATTATTCATATTAATTATTGATATTTCCAATTCATCATAGTCCTCATATTATCTTTCAAACACATTACCATGAAATTATTATTCGTAGTACAACAATTTAAATAACAAAATATTTACTAGTTCAAATATAGATTTTGAAATAACATAATTTTTTAAATAATATTTTACTAAATCATTTCCTGTAGAAAAGGAGGTTCTCATTTAAAAACAATTAAAATTAGAATTTTTATCACCACAAAACATTCCTTAAAGGACCATAGTACTTAAAAAATAAGTATAAACCATAACATTTACTATTAAGTGAATATATCGAAACGGAAATATCATTAAAACATATCTACAACTATCATTTATCATCGGCAGTCATTTGAAACGAGTGGCGTCAGAATTTTGAAACCATTATGTACTTACAGACATGTTATTACGTGGATATTATGCCTCTCGTTATTTAAACGCTTATAACTCAACTGTCTTAACTAATAATTTATTTATTGATTAAGACATTAATTGTAACAATTAATATATAAATTAATAATACTAATATAATATTAATATATTAATTATACTTTTCATTGTAAATGTTTTACATTATGGTTGTAATGGAAACCATCACAACTTTATGTATTCATAATACCTACCTTTAGTACTATAATGTTAAATCAAAATATTATTTTACGATCATAAAAATTACTATTGAATAGTGTAATAAAAATCTTCAGAAATAGACTACCGAAGTTCTAAAAAGTGATTTAGGATAAGAGTCTTTAAGTGCAGGAAAGTATAACATATTTTAATCATTTGTATGGGAGTGTTGAATCAAATAATTTTATTTTCATATGTATTTATTGTTAACTATTTATTTTGGAGTAGCAGTGTATTACTGGAAATACTATAATTATACTTGATTGATATATATATATATATAAAAAAATTACACTAAAATAATGATGAATAGTAACGATTATATTATGTTACTTATGTAGGGGTGATGATGAAATGTTCACGAGAAATGTCATGTTATAATATTATATAGGTCGTATTCTAATATCACTCGCGAGGGGGCGTTTCGTCTATGACCAACGAAACTTTTTGGCTTTGGTACATATATACATATATATATATATATATATATATATATATTTATATCATACAGTATTCACAATAAACGTATTGTTATATTATTATGGTTCCTCCAAGTCTCTTGCGGCATTATAAATGCGTGTGCGCGCGCATGTGTGTGTGTATGTGTTTACAGTTTACTGTTGCGGTTTAAGCGAATTAATGTGTTATATTCGCCGTGTGTCGCGCGCGCGCGTAAGTAGATTTAAAGGTCCCGAGGTTGTCGTATTTTCCGGACACTTTCACCCCATATCCCAGCCTCCACCCGCCATCCGCAACCGTTTTTTACGCGCGCGCCACTCGCCATTACTGAATTTTACGTCACGCAACCGTTATTATAACAATATATCATTATCCACTTTTATAATATTATACCGCCACTATAACACACACACACACACATATAATTTATATATATTGGCGCAAGTGCGTATATATTATACGTTAATACTCGTGTCTGTGTGTTTGATGTCGTATATTAAATACAGTCAATAACGAATAGTTTATAAAATATTATAGGTAGATATTTTATAGCAATAATTATATATTAGAACTTTAAGTTATATAAAGTTAAACAGGAATGAATATGAAGGTGGTACGCGGGTGCCAGGTAATTGAGGCATCGATAGGTATATTTGAATTTTAATTCGAAATATTAGCCAGTATACGAACCAAACAATAAATTAATAAAAACGTCATTCGATTTACAGCCTATTCGATCAAATGCACAAAACCATAATATATAGGTAGACGTAACCGTTATACCCATTAATGTATACCAGTAATATTATATACATACTGTGACATTTGGTTTATCGTGTTTTACCACAACATACCTAGATAGATGTTTTTTTTTTTTTTTTTTATAGCGGGAGGCGTTTTTCTACGAACGGAAGTAATGCGTCATTTGAATACGATTACGGAAAAAACCATAAACGAATAGGTATTATTGTCGAACTGTATTGTAAAAAAAAAATCATAATAAAAACGCTAGTAGTGATATTAATCTCCGTTAAATGAATATACATTAAAAATTAATTTAAAGCGTTTTAAAAAACACCATTAAACGTCTATTTTTTGTACATGTATGTATAACTTTTTATTTTTATTTTTATCTTTTCCCTCTTAAACAAGAAATATATTTACGTGACTGTTGATACATATCATGTGAAACAGTAAGGTTGTAAATATGAACTACATTGGTACTTAACGCTTTTACAGGTAATATTATACAACAAAAATTGGTCACCATCGATGTTCAATACCGGAATGGAATGAAAGATATATTTACACAATACACACCCAGCACGTTAAACGATTTTATACTACTTTTTAAATGAGTTAACATCAGAAGCGTGAATTATGACGTGTGACCTAACGCTGTCGTTACCAAATAGTATTTATAAAAATTAATGCAAATATTCACACAATTAATAAATACAATATATAATACCTATACATATATATATATATATATATATATATATACATATAGGCTGAACGGTAGTTAAGGTTACGTTTCGAACCACTTGTCTGGTACCTATGCATCGAAAACAGGACATTAAACGTCCATAATCACAATATTACAACGATGAAAACATTTTAAAACGCTATGACTGAAATTTAATTTAAATTTATGTGCTTAAAAAATACTATATAATTTATGTTTTTGTTTTGGTGAAAAAAAAATCGAAATCGAAATACGGGTTTACCACGCCCACAAACGATACCGGAGGGGACGTCGACGATTTTTGAACATGCTGTACAGTATTAATATATGTATTATCGTCGAATTTCGTTTAGCGTTTTGAATTATTTCTGAACTCATGAAATACTAATATTTGTTATAATAACGATGTATTATGTAAATTATTGTTTTCTTATTTATTATAAAGTACGCTATCGGTTTTAAATCAAGCACGTTTTCAGACTCCCACGCAGACGCATATCATAATCATCTGCGTTAAACCGTGTGGGGATGGATTGGGACCGACGTGGAAACGAAATTGGTACATGGCCTCGTTAGAATGTCATTTCTTGTCGGTGCACAAACCAAAGTATTATAGTATTATACACACGTAATATATAACGCATCTCCGGTCGACAGTAAATCAGACGGCTGTTTAAATATTGCTTAATAAATATTATTCTCGGTATAGCGCCAAATCGTTTTTGGAAGAAAAAAGATTCCGCAGAAAGTGTACCTACTCGTGTACCGAAAAACCATATTATCTTCACTGACATTCGTTCATATCCGAATAGGTACCTAAAACTAATTTGCCATTCGGTTTTATATTATACACAATGCGCGGAGTATTATAAGATAATACTGCAGTTCAATACAAATACGATTTTTATTGAATTCGATATCCGTCCGATTATCTTATTGTTATTATCGTCCGTCCATATTATTATAAGTGAAGCAACAAAAAACATGATTACATTATTGAGATTCGTTTTTTTTATCTCTTCCGATTCTGCACAACCTCTGTTTACGGTGAAAAGAGAGTACATACGACCACAAATTATTGTTATTTGTGAAAAATAAATAATTTATCAAACCATAAAAAAGTACAAAATATATTATAGACTGAAGAACAATTTGTATTCTCTTGGTTTATTTTTTAATATGAACACGGCTGCGTAAAAGCGTTTGTAAGTACTCCACTAAAATACGTTTCTCGACAAACAATATTCCAATTGAAAAGTTCGAAATTCACTTTGTTACAAAAACAAATTTCTCTATATGAATATGCAACTATAAGATACTTCTTCACTCACATGCATAGCAAAATACGTGGTAGATTATAATATTATGGCATCAATATCGGTAACTAATAAAGAGTACTTCATATGACTTATTCGAAAACATTTTAACAACTCTGTCCACTAGTTTATAGAAATTAAAACGTACTAAACAATCGAGTATCAAAGTAGGTACTTGCTTTTTAGTTTTCATAGGAGAGGTGTAATTATAAATTATGCTGTTATTTATAATGTATTATTTGTGAAACCAAGATATTAAAATATGGTACATTTAAAATGCTAAGAGTTTATGAGTAGTGGTGATAAAAGTAATTGTGAACATTTTAAAACTTTTCAGACAATTTTAATTTTAATTATTATATTATTGAAAAGTTCATTAATGCATTCCATGTATATATGCGCAATGTACATTCAAGATTAAAAATAATTCCAAACTTTTTAATGTTCTTTTGATAGTTTGTTTTATTAATAATAACTATACTATTATTTGTTGTTTTTCGTGAAAAGTTAAGAGACTTAAATTTTATTTTAACAAAATTGTTTTTATACGTTTTTATTCCAGTAGAAACATATAGATCATATTTGTAGAATGCCACTGTTGGAAATGTATTACATATTTAAAGGATTCTAGAATGTTATTATTTTATATTGTCAGTATTTTAAATCTATCAAACTGCGGATACTTTAAAATAGGTATTAAGATATTATAGCGTGAACATAATATAGACACAATAATATTATATTTTAGAGAATACTAAACGGTTTCAAATCTCAAAAGACATTCAAAATAACAATACAAATTATAATTCATTACAGTATAATATTATTAAATGTATTAAGACTGTAATTGATGAATATTTACTAAATTAATTTGACTAATTTGACTTTTATATACACAAACTTATCGATTAATCACGTGACGATTGAATTTAAAATCGCGATAAATGTAGTCACATACCCTGGTTTATTTGAAACAAAATCAACAAGATATAGTTAACTCATCGGTTCTCCGTCGGTGGTCCATACGGCCTGCACTTACTTAGTTTATCGAAACTATATTATTATTAAATCAATCATTTAACCGTCAAACTTCCTTTAAACATCCTTTAGTTTTATCCGGTTAATTGAATGTTAATATGTTAATAAAATGAATCATCTCCAGTAATTCAATAATCAACACTTTTTTATACATATAAACAAAAAAAAAAAGAATATACATCAATCACACCGAAAGCGAATAGTATGTTTAGAATAAACGTCAAACACTATACCATACTTGTATTTGTAAGCTATTATATTTATTGATGGTTATAAATAAATAAATATATATACGTATAGTAAATATACGAGTATATGCTGAGTATACAAACAAATAGATTCTTTTTTGTTAAAAAAAAATCTACTCAATGCAATTGAATTTCGTATTCCTGCGACATATTAGGTATGTTTTATACTTTGTACTTGATAAATTCTTTCGTGGACTCGAATAACAAGGGAACAAATACCGTATATATACATTATACATAAACACAATACGTATATAGTAACATTTCAAGGGGGTTTAAACTAAAACGGGTAGAGGTAAATTAAATAGACGGACATGGAGGGGAAAATAGAAAAATAAACGTTTACAATTTCATCCGAATGAATCACACAATGTAAATATTCCCAAATGTCGGAATGTGATACGGATCCAACGACACACTATATAGATATTATGGCCATATTTTTACAGAAAAAAAAACAAAAGGTTAAGAGCTCTCTAAACAAAAAAGGCAATTTTTGGACTGAATGCTCAGCTATAGAGGTCCAAACCATTTATTGTTCCACAAGACCACAAATGACACTGTCACATCCGATTGTAATTAATTATTTGATAAGATTTTTTTTTTTTTTTTTTTTTTTTTATTGTCAAAAATGAAATACATAATATATATTATATATAAAATATTAAATCACAAAAACTTTAAATATTCGGAAAAAACATTTGTACAAAATATTTGTGTACAATAGAGGAAAAGAAATCAATCAATAATAATTTTGGCTATATAAAATCATGAATAAAAAATAGTTTTAGGCATAATAATTACTCTCTGCAGAGTTGTAAAAAGAGGTATAAAAAAAAAATACGTGAAATACATTTTCAATAGCTCCGGTTTTCAATTGCACTTTAACTTGTATTTACTTGCATTTATTTTTCAACCATGCGGGAATGTGTTTATATAATATAATGTTATATTCTGAAATATAATATTTAACGGTAAGCACTTCCATAAACTCTTAAATCGAGACAGAAAAAATATTATATTATACTATTATGCATAATTTGATCGATATAGGCGTCCACCACGGCCAGACCTCATATTTTGAACATTCAACACATAATATAAATATTCGACCTGGAAAGAGTTAGATACGAAAGAAATTATAACTTATTCAAAATCACCAATTGTAGAAATTATGTCAAGCATTACTCTCAGGACCTATATAGTAACATAATACGCGCAATATTGTCAATGCTGTTTATTACATTATACTTTTGTCACGCACGTAATATTATAAAAAAATATTCAAACACAAACTATGATAATAATACACACATACAAATACCATTATGAGTATACGTTATGTTATTATTGGAAATTATTATAATTCCTCGTTTGAATTCGAATATTATGATGTGATCTTAATTATTGTTTACCGATGATACGCGAGTGATAAAAACAATTGGCAATGATTATAGAGAACGACGTCGTAAGTGTATCTTGTTTTTCTCACCGCGGAAAGACTCCCGCAGTGAAATAATGCGACAAATATAAAAGAAAATATTATGGGTAATAATAATAATTATCGAAGAAATTGCGGAGTATATTATTATACGTATAATATTGCTGTATTAGAGATTTCAACGAATGTGTTTTTGGACGAATACAAAACCTTAAAAATATTATACAATATAAATCGTTATGCGCCGGGTGACATAATAATTTGTGCGTATGCGTTCGGTGTCATCGTCGCAGAGTGTACCTATATATATTATTATAATATGAATAAATTGCTGTCATTTTTGGTGACAATATCCGGTACAACCGTCGGATTCGTTGATTAATATTTCCTGGAAAAGGGTCGTCGTCGTTGTCGTGGCGGCAATGGTCAATAATAATAGACCCCTAGCTACAGCGACAGTGGCGTCGGTGGTGGGACCTGACAGGAGACTGCCGGAGAAAAGAGCATTAAAGGTTTGTATTCGGACTTCCGCGCCTGCCGTATTGTTGTCGGATCGCGTTATCTCACGACATTATGATATATATTTATATATATATATATATATATACACGAACGTTTTGAAACATTTTGAAACGATTACAAACTAGACCGACGCCCAGGGCTGTTGTGCCCAGTACCTACTACGACCGGCGCAGAGACGCAGAGGTCATATAATAAAGGCCTCTTGCATATAGCCTATATATTATTATAATTCTATATATATAAATACAGGTCTGTAGGAGGGACTTGGGTGATTCCCTAGGGAATGAAACACAAAATGGGAATAATACACCTAGACATTATGTACATCTATAATAAATATGATGTATATTATATTATTACATACACTAAATGTAATCATGATTTTTTTAACGTTTACTTAGCACGGAAAAATATTAAAAACACAATTAATAAATAATATTTAAATCAATAGCTCTCGACTGCAGTACAACCAACTATATTAGCGGACGATACCAACAATTTAATTTTATATTATAATATAGACATTAAAAAAAATAATAATTCGTTTTTAGTTTTTACTGTTAAAAAATCTTTAAAAATCATATTTTGTATACTCGATATTTTTTTTCGTGAAATTATTAATGTAATTTTAAATAGTAATATTATCAATAAATAATATATTATGCTACCTAATGTTTTATTATATTTATGGTTTTCCATAAAGACCATCACAAAATCCAGCCCACAGGTAATTAATTTGAAAAATAACATTTTACCTAACCAATAATTTTGGAATAGGGTACAAGGTTATAGATAATCAAAATACATATATAATATATATCTATTATTTTTACATCTTATAGTGCTAAAAAAAAAAATAACTCCTTGTAAGAAAAAACGGCACTAGTCATAAAAATATTAACACGTTTCACAATGGTCTTTTAAGCTGTAAAAAATAAACGACGATCGTCTTCTCAAGACTCGAAGCTCACTGCAAAGTGTAATCGGATAGGTTCACATTTTCAAAAAATTGGGACCTAACCTAACGAAATTTTTATTTATGGCACAGAGAATTATACTAGTTTGTTTTATTTAGGTATCCAACACGGTGATAACGAATAATTATATGTTAATAATGTATACATATATTACAATACCAGTGGTGTAGATTACGTAGTCTCCACATTTTTAATAAATCCGTTATTGTACATTAAAGTTGTATATTTTATGTACATTATAATGTACATTTGGAAATGTGCTCTCTAAATATTAAAAAACCTCTCCTAGAGTACCCCCTACATTATACATGTATACTGTATAGGTATTCCATTCTTGTTATTTTTTTTTAAATTACGCCCCTGTTTTTAATAATGACGTTAATGCAATTTTTGTACCTGTAGAGAATATTTTCATGAAAAATAATGGCCACACTATGAATTTTAACGAAGTAATTTTCCAGCGAAAGCTATTCAAAGTTTTTAAATAGTCGAAACTTTAACGAGATATCACTAAATAATTATTTAACAAAAATGTTCAAATTGGCGGAAAAAAATATTTTTTATACGATAATTAAGTCGAATATAAAGTGCGTGCTGTTAATAAATTCGTTTTATTCAAAAACAAATTCATTAACATTGTTTTTCGTGATCTATACTTTTAATATTATATTTTAAAATAGGATATTTTTCCAGATGTTTTGATGTACAATATAAATAATGTCAATTATTGAAACATGGACCAATAGTTTATAATTAATTATAAGTGTTTAAGGCTAGTGGATGGTTGTGCAATATTACAATATTGTTTCGGCTGGTTGAGAAGAATAATTCTTTACCATTATGACATTATACCGTTCTATACTTAAAACTTGAAATACTTATAAATAATAAATTATAGGTTCAATATTTTGTATAAACCTTTGACTTTGAGGTACACAATTTAAAATGTGTGTTTAATTTCAAAACACAAAATATAAATAAGAAAATAAAACTATACGCATACTAAAAGTGAAAATATTTAAGTATATTTAAAAAACAAAATTATAAATAAGACACCTCAAAAATCTGAATATGTTATTTAATGAAATTATTTAACAAAATAATATAAAATTTAATAGTTAATAATTATAGATGAATATCGTACGACGTGAATAGATCACAAAATATATATGGTATTCTTACTATAAGAATAATGAGATTATATTATCGATTGGTATTAACGACACATGTCATCTTAAAAAACACCCCTTTAAAAGTCAAAAATTCAACGATTGAAATCGTATTTTAAGAGTTTGTACTTGTTTGTTTGATGCGTTTTATACTAATATTATATCGTCTCAAACGACCGCGAAGCTAATTTACCATCTACGTCCGCCTACTCGCTCGACTGATCTCTGGTGTGTGAAAGCTCTGATGTGTATGTAGGTAGGTACATTTTATTATAGCAAACGTTTTGGAGCACTTTTACTGTCCTGCGAAAAAAAGACGGTTTTCCGAGGGGAAACTCACATCATTGTTGTAAAACAAACATGGCTTTTTCCGGGGTATTGTTCGGGATCTTGAAAGTATATACGGGCGTCGAACTCGGAATTTCGCTTAAGTACCAGAAGAGCAAACAACGGTTTCAACCGTCAGAAACCATAGGGGGAGCAGCGAGGGTGGCGATTGAATATCCGCGATCGTATTATATTTTCATTGGAATAATTAAAAATAATAAAAGGTAATATTATTTTATTATTATTGTTGTTGTGAATTTCAGTGATAAAAATTATTCGTAAAGCATAACATTTTTATTTTTTACCATAAACATTATTTATTATAAATAGAGTAATAATTATAAGGAACTCCATAAATAATATGCTATAATTGTATAGTAGTTCTATTGTTTTATTTATAATAACTGATTACTTTAACGGTTAACACTCATTATCTCGAAAAGTATAAAGATTTAAAAATATGTTTTTATAAAATTTAAAGTATCTATATACTACAATAATATTTATTTTATTTTGAGAAAAAAAATGCTTTTCAATTTTTTTTAAAAATTTTAATTTTTTTGTACGATAACGTCCATTTTTAATTCCATATAGGTATTAGGAACCATAACTGATAATTAAAGAAGAAATGAGCATTTTCGTGTATAAAAACGAATTTTTTAGTATATACCTACACTAATAAGTCGGTATTGTTATAATTATTATTATTATAACTTATAATATTGTTTAACATTTTAATTAGTAGAGTGGAGTAGTACAGAAAAGTATACACGCAAAATATTGACCTAATAATAATTTACAACTTTGCTAATTTAGATTTAAAATGATTATAAAGTGATAGCTACTTGTTCGAAATTTGATATTAATACAAATCAATTTTTAAAATATTTTATATCAAAATATAAAAAAATCGTTATATTATCGTTCAAATAGATTTTAGTTTTTTTTAAAATATTATTTTCTTTGAGAATTTTGTTCAGTAATAACTAAAGTGAAAAAAATAGTATCAAAAATGTTAATAGTGTTAGTAATAATGAGTGTATGTTATTAAAATAATAAATAAATATAACGATATTTACATAAGCATATAACACGTATTACAGAAGTTATTCGTGGAAACGTACCTACAAAAAACAATGTAGGTATATTTTAAATTTCTGTCAAAAATAGATCACATATATTCACTCTGTTTTTTCTACACAATTTATACATGAATATTGAATAATATCTATATATATATAAGTACGTTTGATATACACGAGTCTTAGGTGAAGTGATATAATTAACTTTTAAGTTAAATTTAATCATATTATATTGTATGCATTTTTATATACTTTTGTTACCACTCTTTAGTTAAAATAAATGTACATCGTTCTTTACATATTTTTTTGTTTTATTTGATATCATAGATTTTCTAAGTCTAACCGTTTATGCACAGACATAATAAGCAAATTTATGTTTTAAACTTGAACTTCATAGTCTTAGAAAACTATGTAAAACATATAATATATCGAATTAAATACGAGAAAATCATTTAGGTGAATTAAAAAAAAAATCAAATATTAATATTTCTTTTGAAAAATTTCGGTATTATAAAATAATAAAATAATTCTACTCTCCAATAAAAAAAATGTTGGCCCACGATGTCGAAACATATTTTAAATTCGGCTCACAGTAAAAAGAACAAAGTTGAAGACCCTTACTTTACACCGTAGTAATATTAATTTTATTCTGATGTCAATATACCATGTTGGTCTAAGACCAATGACCAGTGGAGTAGACGATAACATAATATGCGTCGCCCGTGATTTTTAATCAAAATTTCTCATATCGTCGGATAAAACAATGAGTTCTTTCAGACAAAAAAAATATTTTATTAATAACCCATGTCATAACATTATTATAGATAGGTAGTAGAATTATGACTAAATCAATATTATCATAGCATTATTAATTAAGTATAATATTATAATATTATGTTTGTTTGCAAAACTAGGTAGCGCTAATGCCACTGTCGTATTTACACAATATTAATGTGTTATAATAATAATATATGCCATAGGTAAACGCAGCGTGCGATTTGGATTATTATAATATTCATAATATACGCATAGCGATATTATTAATATTATGATTGACGACAGCGCAACGCATGCATATTTATTAAAATTATTATTTTATTTTTATTTTATTATCATAATCATACATAAGGGACTAAGATTCAATTATCAAACTTCTGTAATATATTTTGGTATAGGCGTCATCACAAAACGCGGCATATTATTATTTTGTGAGATCGAAAACTATGTTCACGGAAGCACTTGAATGGCAACTCAAAATCAAAAAGCTGTTATAGAAGCGAAATTATTAATTAACTACATTATACTTTCTTCCAAGAAACTATATTATACTGCCGAACACCTATTATAATATGTGCGTGAATATTAAGCCCCCCTCATACACACACATATATTATATTGTTTTACTCGCATATGTTAATATACCCAATATAATATTATATATTACGATTAATTTAATTTATGCGCCTGGATGTGGTTTTGACGTGTTAAAGTATAGTAATTTTATAAAATATACGAGTTTATGTTTGATAATATAGTAGTTATTATACTACAGTAAATAATATGCAATATAGCTGTGCGATGTGTACTCGCTTTCGCCAATTCCGACGGTTTCTTTGGATATTTGTTATTTTGTTTTTCGATTTTTAGAAATCGATATATAATGTATAAAAAATGCCATTTTCAAAATGGAATTAAACCCGATACGTCCACAACGCAATACTCGTAAAATTCAAAGTCATAAAACCTCAATACTTACGTTTGGGAATCTGATATAGGTAACCATATAGATTATATTAGTGTTAAAAAATAAATATATTCCTGGATAATAAAAACAATATTTTTCAACGGTACCATTCCCAACTTGTTAACCTCTACCTTTGTACCGGATCCTCTTGCATAATATTTATAAATGGAATTTCTTTTTGGCTTTAACAATAGGCTTAGGGGGGACTGCAAAGTTCCATTGAAATTCTCAAAATGAAAAACCCAAAAAACCGTACAGAAACAAACAATACTCGTGTCAGCTTGCATCATGAGGTTTCATTGCAAAATAAAACCAGGAAGCTTCAACCAAATAGACATTTCTCCAAAATAAAATACATCAATAAGTTTTTGCCTTACATAGTTACATAAAGTATTTATTAAAATATTATAATACTTCACTTTGAATGTCTAATTTAACCTTTCGTTTCGGACCCAGTGTACCCCGTGTATATACTTATACATTCCGCCATTATTAAAATAAAAGCTATATAGTATGTATATACTCTATAAACGTTTACGTAATTTCACTTATAAATAGCCCCGGACACTTTAGTTATTGCTTCACTATAGCTCTGGGCTATATATTTCTGAGAAAACCCACGAGGTGAATAAATTCACGCCGTGACTGGGATCTTATAATATTTTTTCCTATACTAATAATTACCATACGCACAAAATACCTTTGACAACATTATGTATATTACATCTGTAATATATAGTATATACGTATATATAAGACGCCTTATAAATTACCTTTTATTATGCATACTATGAAAAACTATATATTATATATATATATATATATATATGCGTGTGTATTATACATACTGTTTATAGACACTTATTTAACTTCCTATAGTGTAAGGGAACCAATAAAATAAAAAAAAACGGTAATTAAAAATTTATCTCTTTAACTCAAGTTTTTTATTAGTTTTACTTTGTTCGGCATTTTGTATTAAACAAAAACAAAATAATAGTAATAATATTATAAAGAAAAAAAACCGTTGTTCTTCCAATAACACAATTTTTACGGTTGATATGTAGGGCTTTGGATTTTAATTTTAAGAATAAATTCTCAAGCCTTAGACATAATTTTCCGGACGTTATATAACGTTTGAATTTTTAATTGAAATAGTCTACAGTCACTGAATACTTAATAAAAACACTATTTCTTTAGCGTGTAGCTCGTGTAAAATGTCTCGATATTTATTATTAACGTTTATTATAACGGTTAACGGTTTTTGTTTTCTGAACACACTAGTTTGAAATAGAAAAATAAAGGGGTTAGTTTCTTTGGGAATTTACTGGGCGAGAATCTCCGTCTAGACCGAAAAGATTTCGATCTAAATATTAGAAAATTGATGATAACCAAACACCCAGAAAAGTGCAGTCGTTACCCTCGGGGCAAATATCAAAGTGAAAACACAAAATTATTAAAAATAAAAATCTAACTCAACATAATATCTGGTTCAAATAGATGCGATACTCTCTATTAAAATGAAAAATCCCACGTTGAGTTTTATTTTATTTTCTATATTTCGTTTTTTTGTGGAAAACGGTCAAATCTACCGAGCGTGCCTTTGTACATACAAATTATAATAAATCAATAATTTATTAAATTATACGACATACTTGCAAACTAAATTTTAAACATGATATTGCGAGTATATCTACGCGTAGGTGTACTGTATTATATACATAGTATAATATGATAATAATTGCCATCGCCGCCTAGTCTATGTGTGCCAACAATCCACCGCGGGCGCGTAACAACCAGACCAGTGTTTATATATTATATTATACGCGAGTGTGATAATTTTATCGTTAAATATATATTTTAACTTGCTACCGTGGTCGCTAGATACTTAACTGCATAGTTCTTTAAATCTTTTATTATCTTAACTTACGGCACTTAAATCCAGTTAATGTATGTGAATGTTTATAGCACGGTACTCATCGAAAGAGAAAGGTCAACCTACCCCAAAAAACTACTTTATAATTGTTATATTAACTGTCGAATAAAAAAGTTATTAATAACTAGAGGGTTATCATCAGTTAATTTATGAGTGAACGATGTGATAAATATATATGTAATATGTATATAATATTAAATATTTATACGAATTTAATGTTGTAATGATAGTAAATCAAATCATAAAATAAAAATAATTTCTTTTGATACCTCTGTATTTTTCTAGTGACGCTTCTTAAAATCATACATTAAAGTAAAATAAACGATGCGTATGGGCACGTGTTCAGTGTATGCCATATGTGTGATATTTGTCTGGAAATTGTTTTTTCAAGCCTCTGCCCGTGACTCTTTTAACGAACGGCCGGAAAACGCACGCAAGAGACGCGAAAACAATATGCGATTGTTCCCGACGCAATAGCGTGCCACCGAAATTTCGCTCTCGTATAACGTTTTCCGGGCGATCCTAAACGTTTGCCGGTCTGCTAATGGCAGCCATAACCGTCTGTGCCGGAAACTATAATTCAATTTTTAAACCTTTACCGGAAACGAGTTATACTGGAAATATTAAAAAACCATTTTTTAAACCTAAACGATTTGACCCCAGCCATTATTATATATATTATTATACTCGATAATCCAATATTATGGTGGCGTTGTCGATGCAGTATTCGGGACGTTTCGGAATATCGCTCCTGCTAAATTTTTGTCCCTAAGCAATACTAATAAAAAAATAAAAATGGGGTGGGGCGAAAAGGAAAAAAGGGTGAAGATAAAAAACAAAAGGACCGTAATAATAAAATATAATATATTTAACTAATATACACAGCTGCCCACCGCCCATAACCGCGACTGTGATATGGCCTTATGGCTTATTGATATTATTAGCAGTATTGATCATTATTATATTATATATTAGGACTCTATCTGTATTTCAAATGCTGATACTGCCGATATTAACAGAGTTACTGATAACACGTTATTAATGGTAATTATGGAATCACGATATATTGGTTGGTATAACAAATATCAAAAACCCTAACAGACCTATAATAATCATTAAAATATATTAAATAGTTTTATAACAATAATTGTTGCATAAACAATGTTATTTGTTGGTACTTTTTTCATAAATAATAAAAATAAGTACATGCCGGCTACTACAATCTTAAAATTTAAGGTTCGTTAAGGCTTAAACAAATAGCCAAATTTGTCTATGAGAAAATAAAAACTAAATTTACTATAAAATTGATTGTAAAATACAATTCAAAAAACCGCGTAGTTCAATATATTATATACTCCATTTCTTGGGAATTCGTTTTTAACGATCCTAGGTATTTTACATTATCAAATATTTGTGCTAAGATTTTTTGTACATAGTACCTATACTATCAAAATACTTTGGGCTTTTTTTAGCTATTCATAGATTTTAAATTTTTCATTTTTTTTTTTTGTTATAGATAGATAAGCAATTGTTCGATATTATTGTGGACTGTAGTATTATAGATCGTGGGAGATTAAGACAAACATACCAATAACTAATAAATAAAATTAGACCTAATATCTCATAATATTCGTAATATCCGATAATGCGCGTGTTAAACCATGATAAACATGAATAAAATACCACCTCTCGAAATTCGGTGACAGCTTAGCCACCGCTGCCCCAAAAGAACTAAACCGCAGAATAAGAGCCGCACATTGCGCGCTAGACAGTGATGGTGATGACATTGTGACGGTTCGGCTTCTCGCTGCGTGAAACGGTATAACATAATAATAGTAATAATGCATACACGGGACACCGAAATCGATACGTCTAAAATATATGTAATGTTACACCAATGCATTTTGGGAAAAATAGTGTACGAGGGATAAATACAGTCATACGAGCACTATAATAATATTATATTATTATAATATCACTGCGTATAAATGTGGCGATGTCAAGCACACGTGCACCTAAAAATACGCAAATGTACGATGTACACGATGCATTCAGTGGCGTATTACTAGGCAAGGGGGTGGAGGGATATTGGACACTCCCCCTCCCCCCGCTTTATAAAATAAAAAAAGGTATGAAGACTATGGTATATAAATATATGACGAAATACAAATGCAATGATATTATCTATGCAGATAATTGATATAGTACTGCAATAATTTACGTTACAATTACAAAATAATATAAGTGGATAGACACTTACTATATAACTGAAAAATATTTTTTAAATACGCCATTGACGATGATTATAGTATTACGAGTGAACGGTGTGAATTAAAACGAGGAAAAAACATAGACGAGTCGAATCGACGTAACGTATAATTATCGTAATGATAATATAATAGTATTATGCGTGCACTATAAAACATAATAATAAACGACATGTATGTGTACATGAATGTGATATTTCATATTATAATATACTCGCTGGTAATGTATGAATAGCGCTGATGCCAACACTAATAAATATCAATAATGTCAGTCGATGTATATTATTGCAAATTATAATTTATATTATAATATATATATATATATATATATGTATGTATGTATAAAAGAAACGTCATAATAACGATAATACAATGTATACATAGACCCTTTTGAATTTATTATTTTTCCGCGTTATATGCTATTTCAGGGTTTGGTTAGGTAAGTTTATTAAACGGCAGTGGTGTACGTAAAACAAAAATAACCCCATTTATGAAAAATGTTCTTTACGATTTTACGCCACGTAAAAATCTTTTTCAGTGCAGAAAAAAAATATGATGTTTGTTGTCCACCGAGGAACGGTGATTCAATATTTTTAAATTAACATTTATTATAATTCATCAATTGTTATCAAAAAAATCACTCCGAACTATATTAATATATTCGTGAAATTATTACCGATATAAATTCATTCATTTTTATTTTTTTTTATTTTTAAATATTATTTAAAACTGTTTGTGGTTTTTTTTTTTTTTTTAGCTGTTTTTGTATTCTTGAAACGACTCCAAATATTATTATAACACGAATGTACATAATAATTATAATATAGTCACCCTAATATTTAACTATCGAATAAAACTGGGCGTTTATAAAACCGGATGTGCTAAAAGTTCCAGATTATCATCCGACTCAATGATATTAGCAAGAATTTACTTCAATGTGTCTGATTGGAATACCCATCTCACCACGGCGGTATTTTAGTTGTGAATACTTTTGAATTTAATGAGCAAAAGTTGTACATAGTTTTATTATTTATTTAAGTGTTTACAAACAAAAACAAAATTTAAATATTAAAATGCAAAATATAACAATAATAATACCTAGTATAATTTCGTTTTGTTTTTTTTTTTGTGTGTATTTAAAATAATAACAAATACATTTTTGAGCATCATATATTTTTGGTTTTATTATGTAGTCTTTTTTCAACCCACTACAAGGCGAGATAGAGGTATTTTGTATTATTAAATATAAATCAATAATAAATTATTTCTTCAAAAATGTTAGGTAGTTGTCAGCAGTTTTTTCCCTATACCTACTATACGCTAGAGAAACTGTTGAGAAATTCGAAAATCGACCTGTTCAAACAGTACGTACCACATAAATTGGACTTTTGACCTTTAAAGGCGCAAAGTGTACAATATTTTAGCCATTCCCTCAACTTGAAAAAAAAATTGTGTTAACATAGAAATATGTTTAATGCCTATAATAGCAGTATACTTCAAATACGCCTCATTATAATATTAACATTTTAAACGACACATTGAATGTCGCATAGTCTATACGTGAATGAGACCATTCATTCATATAAGTTTAATTTCTCATTAAAAACATAGACGTTAATAACTTTAATACTGACATAATGTTATGTAAACAATTTGATTGAACTAGAAGGTTAAAATAATATGACCTATGTACAATGTTAGTGTGTACACAACATAAAACCGTTTACATTGTTTATTTTGTAATGATAAGTAGCGGATGGCAAAAAACAATAATAATAATACCTAATAAATAAATAAAAACACGAGTACACGGGTGTAATACATTACACGAAAGTACCTCTGAATATTTTAAGTTTGTGAAAAACAATGGTGGTCAAAAAAAATCATTAGTCTGAAAATCATGCGTGTACCAATGGTGCAATATTATTAAATCACTTGCGTATTGTTATAGATTAGGTACATTATAATGTTTCGTTCTTAATGCATTTAAAAAATAAAATAAAATAATGGAATAAGAAAATGGATAAGAACAGTAACGAAGACGCGTGTGTATTATAAGAGTGCTGCAGTGTCGCAACACGACACGTCGGGAGTGGATAGCTTCTGGTATAATATATGTGTATGAGAGGTACATCGAAATTCCATTTCGACGTAAGGTTATTATTTAAAAGACAAGGCATTCGTAGGTATATATTATATTAATATAACAGCGTCAGGACCGAGCGCGTCGGTTCGTTTTACATTGATGAATGTACGTTTTCCAACCCAAACGTCCCCTAGTCACGGTTGGCAACCGGCGAACGAAAAAGAGCTAATTTGAAGTGTTTTCCCGAAAGAAACGAAATTCTCGCCCCTGCCCAAGACGGGTGACGTGTGAGAAAGAGAGAGTGACAGACGGACAGACAGACAGTCAGACAGCTAGAGAGAGAGGGTCTATCAATCTTACAAAGATCTAATACGACAACGGAGTTTTTCTCAATCGCTGTTTTTGATTAATAGTCAGTTATTGGACATCGATTATCGCGAGTGCAATTATTGCATTTTGAAAAATATTTCCTCTCCCCAAAAATAGGTGTTTCGTTATTCAACTATCGACAATACGTTTGTCCTATGATTACGGCGGTAGTAGAAAATCCGTATACGCTGCGCATAATTTTGTATTATGTCCAATGTACGTATTATACACACACATGCGGATTACGACCGTAATACGACTTATACCTGTAAGTTTAGAATAATAATATCATATGACAACACGCTACACTGCCATGTAAATGCGCATATACGTGATATATTATACACAGTATTATATCGTATAGGTAAGATTTTTAAGATACACAGAAACAGTGTACTACCTTAAAAACTTAAATCTGGCAACTGTAATATAGTTATTTGTATTGAATTTTTTTTTATTTCAAAAAAAAAAATTTTTGTGTGCGGTTCAAAGTGATATTATGTCTTTATTATAATCGTTTTGACCTATATTATGCATATAGGTTTCCAATCTGTAGTTAATTAATAATACTATTACATTGTTTACTGTATAATTCAATGCATCATCGAAAATACATTCTATCGCCATAATAATTATTATGATAGCCGATAACAGCGTGATTTAATCATATTAAAATTAAATATAAATAATTATTAAATAATATATATTCATCTTCTTCTTTTTTTTTTTTTTTGTTATTGTTAACTATATTAAAATTATTACTATAAAACATTTATTAGCTATTTCTAATACATAAAAAAAAATATTAATTCTAAAAATTAAAATGACTACTTAACTCACAAAACATTAATTTTTCTAATTATTGAAAAATTATTTTGAAAACCCCTCAGTATTTCCACTGATAGTTGTTATACACATAATTGGTTCTCGAATATAAGTTAAAATGAATACATTTACATTTCATTACCGTCTACATAATATAATACTAAAGATTACGTATTCAGTGTAGATAAGTTTTTTCTTATAGGTACGCAGTTATGAAAAATCAAAGGTGCTTTTGATCAAGTCTTTCTGCAGTACCTACATAGATTCATTTAGAGTATTTTTCAATCATACAAATATAATTACTAAGATTACTTTCACGTAAGGTTTTTATTGATAATAATATATGTTAATTGAATTATAATATTATATATTTTTTTAAATTCAAAACTCAATACAATTGTGGCTACCATCGTTTAATCCTTTTATTTTGTATTATTATTATTTAGGCATTTTATTTATTTATTTTATTCAATAACAACGGTAGGGCCCTAGGGACGAATATACTTATAATAGCATTATAACCTATGTATAGTCACGACACGCCGAAATGGATAAGTATAGGTACCACCAGCCCATAGTTGGAAAATGTTTTATTATTATTCATATTATACACAACAGACGACCGCTGTTTTACACGTAACAATTTTGGCCGGCAGTCATATTTTATTCAGTAATTTATCGTTGTCCTTATAATTCATAATAAAAAACTATATTTTGTGTAATTATATAATTATTATTGGTGAACTGGGGAGAGGGTAGTTAGACAGTTACGTCACCCCTTTTGAAAGTCTTTTTTAAAAATTCTGTTTTTAAAATAGAAACACCAAATAAAAAAGATCAATATCACCGACGTCTGACTTAATAATATGATGATTACGTCTTGTACTTATGATGTGTAATATTAAAGCAGTATCGCTTATGGCGAGTTTAATTTTATTATGTTATTATTATTTTTAAACGACAGTAGTAAATGACATCGTATAGGTATTATAGGGTTTTTCTAGATGTTTGAAGATTACAACGAATTGTTTTTTTCCCGCACTGCCGTTGTATAATAGAAGCAAAAGCCATAGCAAGTTAGCGTTTAATTATGACGCCGATCCTATAATGCATCCACCCCGCAAACGTCCTGTCCGTACAGCTGAGTTAAACTCCGGTTGTCGTGTTCCATTGTAACCTTTAGCTGACTTCACCTGACGTTTCCCTCGTAAACCTAAAGGTTTTTTTTCCATTTTATTTTTACGATAAATTACTTTTTCCTGCCGGACAACCGCAGCCCAACAATATTTCTCGGCGGTTTTGAGGTTAACCCCGCGTGTTTGAATGCTCGCGCATACGTTACAGCCATAAGTCATATATATATATATATATATGCACATTTAAATACTGGCGTATTTATTATAATGTGCGTGCGTGCGTGTGACATAAAAGGTTGATTAAACGGAATAATAGCAACAACAATGACAAAAGTCGACGATTGTTCGGCGGGCCCGTCATAAATATTAAAATCTAGATGGGGCGCTAACACGACGGAGATGAGAAACGAATACCGTTCATAGTTCTCGGTGATTTCGTAGTCGGTTGGGATTTGTCAACTCCGCTGCTTAACATCAAAATCGATTGCATATCGTTAATACATCATAGGTACGTAATTATTATTATTAAACATAACATTAATTGCCCACGTGTCGTTTGTGCCCTCTTTGAAATAATAATTATCAACCGACATCGTCGAACTCGAGATACCTATTATATATAAGTAGACAGTAACAATTATTGCACACAATCGGATCGTAACGTACGTGGACTGGTACATACGTACGACTATAAATGTACGCGTATCGTGCCAATTCAACGAAATTTTACTCGTTTCGATGGATTGTACACCACAAAACGACGATTTCGAAACGAAAGAGAAAAAAATGCACGGATCGTTATTGCGGCAATTTCTTATATCCGGTTCGCGATAAGATTAGTGGTTAATATCTTTCATATTCCCCCCACTGCAGCCGGTGTAAACCTTTTAAATTACCGTGGAATTAATTAGTGGCTTTATTATTTATTTTTTAATTGCGCTATACAATTACATCAAACTGATAATTCTGATTAACACCCTCGGGATTTCGGTGATTTATTGTCGTGGTTAACGCGATCGGCAACACTCATTTGTAATACGTTTTGTTGAGTTCGTTTATCCACGTGGTTACGTAGTAACGCGCGTATTATGGAAAGTTAATTGCTTCACGGGACATAAGCAGAAAATGTATATCGTTACACGTTAAACACTTGAACCTCACAATCGTTTAGGTATTAATTTATTTCCTTGTGCATAATGTAGTATCGTGTTTACCGGGGTATTGATAGCCGATAAAAACTTGCATACATTATTATAATATTGCTTGAAATAATATACTAAAACCAAAGTTTACATACCTAACTAAAATATTTTTATTTTATTCAAAATAATATATTTAAGTCTTATAAGTATAATTTTTCCGATAAAAAATTAAAATATATTATACAACAGATATAACTGGATATATTTTGTTTATAATTAGATTGTAAATGTTTTTCATTAAGATTAAAAAAAAAAAAAATTGTTTTAACTCTAATTTTAAAACATACTATAGCTGTCAATCCACACCGCCGTGTTGGAGAATCAGAAATAGTAAAACAACTAATCTGTCCTCTTATATTTAACAATGATTATTCAAAATCATATAAACAAACAAAAACACGCAGCATTCGATATGGACGACGGCGAGCAGTCTACAAAAACATTACCATCATAATATAATATATATTGTCGGTTGTCCAATAATAGAAACGGCGGTGGCGGCGTCAACTTCAATTACACAGTATATATTATTACCCAATGAATAGCAGTAATAATAATAATAATAATATTATACACTCGGTGATTGGTTTGTTGGTTGTTACTTGGTTGGTTGCCGCCGCTGACAAGTTAATACGATCATAATATTGCAGCGAGCGCGGTAAACGGATTCGGTCGATGAATAACCGCGTCGGAACGTGTACCTATTATACTTATATACATACCTTACCTACATACATACATATAGTTATGATATAATATGTATAGATAGGTAGGTAAAGTGCACTTTTCCTGGCGGCCAAATTTTAATTGGATACGACTCGCGCATAATATATACGCTTCGCATTATCGTTTTCGGGTCTCTATATAATATATGTATAATATAATAAAGTATCGTCGGTGGGGTCCCGACAAGTACATATTATTACAATATAGCACACTCGCATCACATAATAATATTATATGTGTGTGTAAGTTTGTATGAAGTACTCGTATAGATACACGTGTAAATTATGTACATTTATATTTATATAAAATATTATATAGTAATTTTCGAAATTCTTCTATCGAATCTCGCAGACGCGCGTAAATATAAATTGGAATCCAAAAGGAAAATAACACGCCCTGAAGGGAGTCTGTGGGCGCGAATATATAAATATTATACACAATATACAATATATTATACACACACAGACACACACTATGGCTCCGGAAATTAACTGATATTCACGGCCGCGTCGCGTTCGTCGTATTGCTCGTTATTGAAGGGCTGCTGTAGCATTTTTTTTTCTTCTGCACTTACACACAACCGAAGTCTGTCGCACAGAGACGTCTTCTGACGGTTTTTTCGAAAATCGTCACACCATCTCGTGCGTCAGAAAGGTGCAGTCGAGACGAAAAGGAAAACAATTTCCATATTTCCATATACCCGCTCGCAATGCCAATCTACTGTTCCCACACACACATCACACGTATTTACCGAATAACCGAATTTTAATATTTTAAAAAGTCTTTCGGCCCTTTTGATCGTCTACCTATGTATATAATATATAGGTACCTACTTACATCACCCTATTTACATTTAATATTCGTGGATTTACATTACCGGAACGATTTTGGAAAATACCGCTCACTTTGCGAGAAACGAAAAAAGAAACCTTTCTACGGTATATAGCGACTGAGAGTGGGTAAATATAATATAATACAATATCACATCAATATAATATAAAGCCTGTCGATTGCCGAGCGAAATCAAACTTTTTGTATATTGCGCCGTCATACATGCAATGCGCGTCTTAAAATCGTTCGTCAACAACATGCGGTGGCATATTATAATATTATATTAACACGTGTCTCCGGTTCGGTATAAAATCTGTGCGGGTCAATTACTGTCCATATGACATACGTTTAACTTCGATAAAAACGACCCCTATCTATTATACATATTATTATAAACATATATACGCGTGAGACTACAATTTTATAGGCCACCGTAGTGACGAGGTTAAACGACGACACACAGCTGCCGGTGCATCTATATTCTATACAACATCTTGGGTCGTCGGGGCCAATTATTGTGACGTGTCACAGGTCATGAAACCACAACGTTGAGTGGCCACATAAATCGTATATAATGCAATATATTGTGTACAGGACAATGACGTGTATTGTGCGTGTTATATAATATATATTATATTAAGAAAATAAGAGAGTGAGGAATGTTTCTCGTAAAATAACATTTGATTTGTCTTCTTCACGGCGAAACACTGTGGCGTCTTGGCCCACACGAGTTTCCCGCGCTTATTATCGATATTTGACAAAAATATTGTTAAAAAAAAAAAAAAAACATTGTTAATTTCTATATCATACAATTTCGATCACTACATATAATTATTACAATATGTATATTGTATAGGTATGTGAACTCTCGAACTCGACACTAACTCAACAATGAGATCCTTTAACCACTGCAACAGTTATGTAATGACTTATGTTGTACTATTTTATTATCTCGGGTCAAGCTGGACATAGGAATATTATGTACATAACGACGATTACACAATTATTTATAACATACCATAAATATTATGTAGTCCTTACTATAATGATATGTATAATACTATAATAGCATAATATACCTACTTCAATAGGTTTTAAAAACAGCCAAAGCGGGTTCATTAATTTATTTGTCTGTATTGATGACGAATACAGTTTTTAAAATATAAATTTAAGAATACAACGTTAAGTATTTGTAAAAATAATAATTGTGTAAGTAAACGAGGTTACTGGTATAACTTTCAAATTTAATATCAATGATTTGAGTAGTCAATTTTGCGAAAATATTAAAAGGTTATTATGTTTTAAGTTTATGAGGGACAATCACATTCGAAAGAGTTTTATTTGTTATATAATAATATTATACAATATTATTGTAATTCAGTCGTGTATTTCTATGGTATTTTATCGATATCTATATCGTCGGAACATAGTTATAATTGTAATGTTAACTGCGAGTGATATAATAGCAGTCGAATATAAGCGGGATAACCTCTAACGACGTCGCTGCGATTTGGTCGAAGACGATAATAATATACAGCTAGTCACCGCCGTGCGTATCAACAGGTGCGCGTATCGGTTTACGATGAAAATACTGTATACTGTATAGGAACAAAATAATCACAAAACCGTTTACAACTGATTTATGGTGATATTCAGTTACGCGGCGGCTGCGACAGTTTTTATAACATACAAAGTGTATATTAACTGCAAACGGAGTAGCATGAAACGTTTCGAAACCTGTTCCTTTTAGTTTAATATAGAGGACTAAGGAGTTTTTTTTTTGTCTCTCTCGAGTCGTAACAATCACAAACAAAGACTTTATCAAATGACTCCAATTATCATTATGACGGCAACGACGCCACTGAAGAAAAGCGGAGTGGTTATTGATTTATATGATGGTCGGCCGAAAATAAGGCACTCCAAAAGAGCTTTTAAAAACACTATAGCACAGAGACGTGTATGCTCGTCTAAAACAACATAGCAAGGTTTTTGATAAAATTACAACATGTTATTACTGTCGACAACAACATCATACATTATAGGTGTGAAATCATTGACGAAAACAGAAAAGAAAAACCTCACAAAAAAAGTAACAACTTTAATAGTAGTCCTAAAAACCAATAAATCGTCCATACACACATATTTTGTCAGTCATCACGATATTGAAATGCTAGATGTTATCAAACGATTAAATACGAGTACCTATATTACTATCTACTACTCAAATAAATTGATAATTTATATTAATTGACTATCGTTGTCTTGAGGTCAAAATAACAACATCGAAATAAATAAATAAAAAATTGACGTATAAAATAAAAAAAAGTGTGTGCACAAACGGCCTTTAACCGGGAGAGGTAAATTAAAAATCAGGTTACTTTTATTGGTGTACATGTATGTCGGATATACGCTGAGAAAAAAATTGAACACCAAATACACAAAATAGACAAGATAAGTGTAATACTGTAATTAGTATTATGTCCGTGTACGATGGAGACATTATCAATGTGCATAATATGATAATATTATATTATATTATAATATACATTATTATTATTATTATATTATATTATACATTTTTAAAGGAAATTATTTTTAATTTTATTTTTTTGCCCCCCTACTATGTAAAATTATTGTTTGGCCTTTTTATAGCATTCTTACGTCTTCTAAAGTATAATATGTATTTAGTCACGAGCAATCGACGGCATACACTCACTGCATCGTCGTCGTGGCTACATCGCACCACTCGAATCATCGACATATTGTTATTATATATGTATCATTATATTATATACTACAAGGAGTGTCATCTGATTCGGCTTTTGTCAGCTCCTTCCCGCCGATAGGGAGGGGTGTGAGACGACGGCATTTTTCTATTTCCACCATATAGGCCATAGCACACTTAAGGAATTACGCATGTGTGTGTGTGACGTGTGCTTATGCACTTTGTGTAGTATACACTCGTCTGCGTGAAACCTATGTATTCTCACGCGGGGAGAGAAGATTTTTTTTTATTCCTATGCAGTCTATTCCTACACAAGAGTATAAGAGTATATTCATATCGTTGACTCGTCCCGTACTGTTTAGTTTTTTTTTACGTAGACACACGCTCATATACGTAGATGCGTATATCATATACGAACGTAGAGTGGTGAACATTACAACGCCGCTGTAATAAAGTTACATAAACGAGAAGCGTAATTCAGGTAGCTTGTACATAATGTAATTTTACACTCAATGATAATGTATAAAGAGTGTGTGTGTGTGTGTGTGTTTGTGTGTGTGTGTCTATATTATACCAAGGTGTGTGTACAACCAAACAACCCGTTTATACTATACGATACGGTGTTCTGTATTCTGTAATAATATATATTATAATATATTATTATGTACCTACCTAATTTTATTACTTAGGTAGTCGGTTGTATTTAGGAGGGGAAAAAACCAACGTGCACGAATGGTACATAATATTGGGATAACGAAATGATTCCAAAGTATTTCGTTAAAATGAGTTTAATAAAACGTATATTTACGTGTACCTAGTTAAGCAAAAAATATAAATATTAATTGTTATTGGATATAGGTACGAATACTTCGATATTCCAATGGTTGTTGTAATGATTTTTATAATATTAAAACTATATTCATATTATATTATATTATACTATAATAAGCATTAAGTAATTAAATTGTATAAACTATAATGATTTTAATCAGCCAAAAACTCAGGAGCCATTTTTAAATTCCAGATTTCTAAACGTTTTTAAAAATTGACACAATAAACTATAATAATTCTGAATAACATAGAAAAACAATTTGATGTTACATCGAATTATGTATGAAAATCTAAATATATTAAAATATATAATCTTAATTTTTAAATATTTATTTATTATATTTTGGCATATATCTATTTTAGATTTTTACGAAACAATAATGTATTGATTTAACAATGTGTGTTTTATATTTTTATACATTGTATACACACTATAAAAAAGGAGTCAATAAAATGCTTTGATTTTCAAAAATTAGGATAGTTTCTGGTTAGATCTAGTTGAAAATTTTGGATAGTCAAAAATTAAAATAATTCCTAGTACTTTTTCATTATCAAGAAAAACTAGAAAAAATAGGGAAAAACGGAAATTGTTTTACCTATGCAAATCCATTTTTTGACAAAATCGTTTTTTTTTATGTTTTTTTTTTTTTTTGTAACTCGATAACAAATAACTGAATTTTCACCAAATGTTTATATAATCATTTTTTGTTTACGATAAAAAAGAAATAAAAGAATATATATTAAAATAGCGGACAAATAGATATACCAGCTAGTATTAGCAAAATATTGATATCTTATAAAAAAATTAGGTCATCGATACTTTTCGATTTTTGGCTTTTTCATTATTTTTTGCAGAAAATCCTGTTATTTTTTATCCAAGAATATTGATATCAGAGTTCTTTTTTTTTTGGTTTGGTTTCTCAAAATAGCTTCTTAGTTCTAGTTATGAGTAATTAAACTTTCATTATAGTAAATTCTAGATTCTTTGTACTCAATTTTTTCCCATTTCTTTATAATATCATCAGTTTTCATTATTAAAATAATTCCCCAACTATTTTCAGAACTTCCAATTTACGATTTAACCAATTTAATATGTATTTTCAATATCATCGTCTATTATTCCTGTGATATTATTTATTATTAATTTGACGTTTTCATTGTTACATTTTATACCATTTATTTCTGTTAAATACTACTTTTAATTTAATTATAATAAGTTAATTTTAAACTTTAGATTCTATTTTTTTTTCCTATATTATTTTTTATTTAGAGTATTTTTGAGTTATAGTATCTTGTTAGTGTTGTAAAAATTGCAGTACCTAGTTGTTATTTAATTTTTAATAAATTCATTTATACTTTAAATTATAGCTTTGCTATCTAAATCATTATTCATATAGATATTTTTGTCAAAATTACTTAGTATACTTTTTATTGGATTACTTTCTACTCTGCTTTGATTTTTTAGTTTTCGATACATTCTTTGCAATAAAATACAACCCCTTTGAATATGATAAAATCTAAGGTTTCCTCATTTATGTGAGAACATTTAATATGTAATACATGCATGCATATATACATTATACATTGAATACTGACCTCATTTCACGAAACTGAAACCTTGTACTTCGAATACAGTTTCATGTTTAGACAAATAATTAATAAATAAAAGACAACTTGACATAATGAACAACCGAACGGAATTGATATACTTTGTGATATAGACCACAGAAAAATAATATAGATATAGATTATAGACAGGCAATCCGTCTCAGCTCAGAACCATTTATCATTTACAATGATATTGAATTCAAATTTAGCACATCTATAACAGTGATCCAATATCAACACCGAATGTACATCATGGCGACATCCGCTTGTCAATTTTTTATTTATATACATATATAGGCTATTATATGGTATTTATATTAAATTCTTATATTTTGAAATTTTTAAATACTTGCTATTATGAAATTAAAAAAAAACCTCAAATAATTTATAAATAACAAATGATAATATTAATAGTGTTACGAAAAAAACAAACATTTAATCTGTTAACAGAAATGTTAATTAAATTATCAATTGCAATTATGCACCAATAACTTTGGACAGATTTGACGGGATAACTAGGTATATCATATATTATGTATATTAAATAAACGAATTTTTCATTGGTATTTACTATTAGTTTGTAGCATACATTGTGTAGTGGTGCCAAAATTTTAAATACGATACTGATTAGAATATCTATTGTACAATACGTACACAACCCTAAAAATTGTGGTAGCGCAAAATCCTGTTCGACCGACACTTTTTGGAATGAATAATATCGAACGCAATGACTGTAAGTATGATTTTATCCGTAGATTATCATTAGGTATTGTTATTATTATTACTGCGATGTTTGGCTAAAGATCTTTGAAGCTTACAGATTTCCGATGTGGAGTGATGTGCGATGTCTGCACATAATTATTAGTGAAATCTATCGTCACGTATTATTACTATTACGTTATTATCAATACACCGATAATAATCGTTCATCGTGTTGTATACCCCTGAAGGGAATTATGCCGACAGCGTGTGACAGATTATGTGTTTGTTTTCCAGAAAAAAAGGGATATATTTGTCTAGAAGCGGTAGGCGTAAATGGTATACAATAACAATATAGAATGTGTTATTACAACTCACATCAACTTAGCATATTATAAATAACAATGATAGTTGTATATATAGCACTGTAGTGGTACATGCATAGAGGAATTTTCAGCTCAGCCTTTTTTTTTCAGTGTGTTAACAACAATTTATTCACTATCATATTATCATATTATGATATAGTAATAATTCTGTTCACATAAAATGTGTTTCGAATATTTTAAATTAAACCTTATAATCTTATAATTTATCTAGACCTTAAATAGGAAACCATGTATTGCTGGCCCAGTTATACACAATTCCCGGGGGGAGTGATTTTCAGCTCTTTTCAGATATATTTCAACGTTTCACAACAGGGGTGGATGGCCCGTAGGGAAAAAAGGATTTTCCTTGTTTATGTTTATATTGGTGGGACCCTAGTGGATCTACATATTTGATATTTTTTGTACAATAAAATTAATCCACCAAATAGATATTATATTTAAAACTGTAAATTATTATTGCTTTTTTTTTACAATATTATAATACCATGACAAGTCAAGTTTGCTTGCGACTCATAGGTATCTATGCAAACCTATATTCAACAATTTTTCCAATAAAAAAAAAACTATAAATTATTTTTGTTAAAAGACTATGAACACTAAACAGTTATGTCCCGATATGAAACGAAAATTTGTTGAAAAAGATTGGGTATTTAATGAATGTATTATTTTTGTTATTGATTTACCATTAAGTATCGTATCCATTTGCAATTAATGACTGATTTCATCGTGCGCGTGGCTTACCAAATGCCAATGTGTCGTATCGCTTTATGTTGTTTATTTGTTTATTGTTTTATTGTTTTTGACTTAAATTCTTAAATATTAACTTAATAATATTCACATATTTGCGTGTTTATACAATTGTCATTGTTTATATAACTATAAACTAGTAACTTGGTATATATATAATTAGTAGGACAAAGGCCTTATATTATACCATTTGCATTTTTGTTTTGCGCTATCATAAAAATAGCAGAATAAGAAACAAATACGTTTAATGCTAAGGCTAAGCTAGTTTTTTAATTTTATGTTGCATATAAATGTATATTTTGAGTTGAAAAGGGTTTCGCCTGAGAAATACTCATACACACACGTGCGCACTCGTTTTCATATGCGTAAGCGAGACCCTTTCGACCAAAAACGTACCCTCTCTTTTCAGTCGATTCACTTTTAAAATTTAAAAAAGGTTGATTCCCTTCTCGACAAAAAAAAAAAGTTCAGTACATACATATTGAAAATTATTAAAACCCATGTAGGTATAATATTTGTCATCAATTATTTGATCGGTGGTTGTACAACATTTTATACAACTTATGTCTTATATAATAGTTTTCTATTTTCTATCAAATAATTATTAACAAAATGAGTTTATATTTTTAATATCTTTTTATATTTTTTACATAAAGACCTAATTATTATAATAAATAATTTTGTTATTATCAAACATTTTGTTTTGGCCGAAAAGGGAAGGAAACATTTTTGGTTGAAAATGTTTATCATACGGCAAATTTAGTAGGCAACGCGCTCAAACATCTTTTCATTTAATTACAATCAAATTTATTTAATTTAAATTTAATTAAAATTTTTATCATAATATGCTTATTAATCAGATGCAATCTTATGCATTTTTACATAAGATTTCCAAAAACCACTTAAGAATTGACAATTAAATTAAATTCACTTCTATTAATTATATTTATAAATAGATTACTACCCACAATTTGATTTATAGTCAAAACTTAGCTACTGTAAAGTTGTAAGTTGTTACTCAATAAAAATAAATTTATCATAATACTTATGGAAAAAAATAATCTTAATTTTTATTTAAAAATACATTTTTTTTTAATTCTTATTTTTGGTGTTAAAGCGCATACATGGTTACTTTTTAGAACTAAAAGACCTTTACCCTAACAATGAATAATAAACTCAAATATATCAAATAAATCCGGTTCGAAAAAATATTTATTATACTTAGGAGTACCTTGTCATAAGAATTTTTAAAACATTTCATAAAGGTATTTGAGAAAGTAATATTTATCGGAATTGACTCCAATCAAAATACTGACAAAGTAGCTGCTCTAAAATAAATTGTTAAACAATTATATTATTGGATTAAAATTAAAAATTATTAACCAAAGATGATTTCAATAATTATAATGTTTTATTTTGAATTATTTAGAAGTGAAGTTTTTATACCGAACGTGTAATGCCCGTGAAACGCTTAAATTAATGTTAGCGAAGGGAGCAGTTTTTCGGTTTGATTGGATTTTAAAAATATTTTCCTTTCATGAAAATACTGCTTATCTTATTCACCCCTTTTTCATTATCACTAGCAATTATATTTATTTTAATCGAATACAAACATAATATCGACTAGACCATTTGTTATCAAATTATTATCAATAGCTAATAGGTAAGATACCTTCCAAATCTATTACATATTTATAACACACGTCTAAATAGCTTACGCCGTTCACGTCCTATGGTGATTAAATATTTAAATATATCATTAAATCACAGCAATCCACAGAAATTAATTATTATAATTTACATGAGCTTCCCAACGACACCGTTATTTAGACCCCTCTATCCCCAACACGAGACCATATTCAGTTGCAGCTAGGTAATCTACCTGGTCGCCACTGAGTAGCAGTAGATAAGTATTATGGGGATGATTATAATAATACAATAATGTTGATAATAATATAGAGAAAAATGATTTCGGACAAACGTAAAACATTTTGGATATGGTTAAATAAAAATATTTACATATTGTACATCATTTATAGGAGGTACCTAATATATTGTGTATTTTATTTTTAGTAATTATACATAATGCACGCTACTACTGAAATTCATTCAATAGTATATGTTATTATTTTTGTTATTTTTTTTTATCTAGCAAAACAAAATGCCCCGGGAATGTTTTACAAGCACCATGCATTTGTATTAATACACGTTTTGAGCACTTTAATAATGTGAAAAAATACGAACCGACTACCTTATTTACCTACCACATAATTTGGGTATCAGTTTTAAAACTTTCAAATTGATGACTTTATATCCATCCAAATAATTTATACTATTAACGTTTCTATAGTTAATAATGATTATTATGGTAATTTGTTATTTTAATTTGTAAAAAAAAACAATTGATATAGTACACCTTATCAAAATGCAAAAGTTCAGCGTTCTTAACGTTCGTTTGTATAATTTAATATTCATCATTAGGTAGTTTAATTTATTAATATTATAAATTATCTAACCGCAATAAATACGTCAATATTTAAATACAACTAATTTGGATTTTAATTAATGATTAATATTATAGATTTATACTGCATTAGAATAAAAAAAAATATCTCGCAAGGTAAACATTCTAATATCTATGACCTGTATATTATATAGACAATTTAATTTGACTAAGTGCAAATGTAAAAAATCCTTAATAACCATGATTATTGTTGGAAATGATCAACATTATTATATTATATTTTATATATATATATAAATTTATAATATTTTTTTATAATATTATAAAAAACAAATAAAACAGAAAATATTGGAATTATGTTACTTTAGCAAACATGTTATTTTATTATGTGTACTGAAAAACATTTACCTCAAAAAGAATTACATTAAAATATAATTTGAGTGTAACAGTCCGGAAAACGATATTTCAGAGGATTTATTGTTTTTTTTTTTAGAAAATAAAAAATACTTTTACGTTATTAAATTTCGTTTTCTACTCGAATGGAATGGTAGAAAAATATAGTATTTGTATTTTGATAAGTAGGTAGGTAAAACGTTTTTAAATCGTTTTATAAAATATAAGTAATAAGTAGGATTGAATTTCTAACAAAATCCATCGCTGTCATTACTGTCTTAACTATTAAAGTGAATCAATCAATTGTATAGCTACAACAATGGTATATGAGTCAAGTTCAAGTATATAATGTATTAGGTTAAAAATTAAACTTATAAAAGATGGTTGAAAAATAAAATACTAGTAAATAATTTATTTGCTTTAAAAATAACAAACATTATTTTGATAACCAATATATCCAATCATGTTACGCATGCTTAAAGCTCAGACAAAATATTAATTTTAATTTATTCAATTACAACTAATGGTACAATTGAGAAAAAGTATGCTGAATAAAATATTAAGTGCAAACAATACTCGGTAATGTAGAGTAGTTTGTTTAGTATGAAACAAACTGAATATAAAATATTTCAAAAATAAAAGAGATTATAAAATTGTTGTCAAAGTAGATTTTACGATTCCTAACCACAGAACATACGATTTCGTAGAAAATAATTTTCATTCGAGATTTGTTGAACGGTTGAATTTAGTTTATTTAGTTTTATATTTCTTTCTTATATTATATTAATATTATGTAAAATAATACAGCATGTTTACTAGTTTTGTACATTTGTTGAAATATAAACGTTATATGCAAGAGTACGTTTAATTAATTGGTTCATTATTTATGATCATATATTATGTGATTTGAACTATATAACCACACTTTCAAGTCTGCTTAGTGATCCACTGTCACCATTGTTTGTATCTACAGAAGTAAATAACGAAAAAAACCCAAAAATGTTTCATTTTCACAAAAAATTATGATCGTAAATATTAAATATTAGCTTGCGGACGAAACAACGTTTGGCAAAACCGAGATTGGTAGCTACTGAAATGGGTTTTTTGGTTGCACACATTTTTCTTTGCCAGGTATTTTATACATATTTTTATATATACAGGGTGAAACATTAATAATGCTGATCTTCTTATTCTTTTAAAAATGGATCCATTTAAATATTTTTTCATATTTTTAAATTTACTTAAAACCTTTTTTCGAATGGGTTATTTTGTAGCAATTTAAGAAAGAATATCTTACAGTCATGATGATATCAACACTGTTAAACAAAAACCATATATTTTAACTTTGAAAAACATATTTTTTTTAAAAAAAAAGAATGTTTAAGCATCTACATAGAAATTCAAAAAAACATTTTACTATTTATTTGACTTCATGGTCTAATGATTTTTTTTAGTTTTTTTTGTTTTTGTTTTTTTAGAGATGTTGTCTTAAATAGTATACCTATTACATATAATAAGATAACATGTTTGAAGGATATAAGGTTATAGTGGTCTGATATTATAGTAATTAGTATTATAAAATTAGCTAAGGATAAAAATAAGTACTAAATTAATTAAAGGATAAAAGGTAGGAGGTATATTGGAGAAACACCCTGTATATTATAAAGGTATACACACACACACCGAGATATGGTAGTAGAGTTTCTAAAACATACACATGCGCACGCAGTCGAAAGAAAAGTGTACTTGGAATTAATTGCTTTGAACCACGCCACATACACGCACACACACGCGCACCATATATAACGCGTACGCCCAGTTATAAGAGTCGACCGATAATTACACGCCGGACAACAGAGAAAAAGTAAAAACAAATTTTAAAAATCGAGAACGGGCGAAAAAAACAATAAAAAACGATCATACAAGACTTATATATTTTTACCGCGTATTCCTGGGCGGCGTATGGCGACCATGCACCGCCACTCACGCGCGTGACTATACGATGTCTTCGGATTATTTTTTTTCTGTTGGAGGTTATTTATTTTTTTTTTCAATCACGCTGAATTACGTTTGCTTCCAGTTTTGCTTTATACCTTTTTACTGCATGCGATGATGACGAAGACGGCGGCGGTACTCGTGGTGATCGGACACCGGCCAAGGAAACACACATACACACACATGCACACATAAAAAAACCTAAATGCAAGAAAAAATAAAACGGAGTTGGTGGCAAAAGGAGTATTATAGAAAAAAATCAACGGGACCTGCGGGAGCTTTTATGCTCGCCAGAATCCAATTCCCAACGTACTCGTTATCCAGAGGCAGATCGAGAGAATTTTTCAGAAGTCAAGTGAAGTCAAAAATGAGTTCCGATTGGTAATGGAGGTCGGCGTGATGGTAATATATATATTACATTGTATAAAACATCGATAGGTATGTTGTAGATATAAGTAAATAGTTATATACAGCGTTTTTTTTTAAGACGAATTCCATAGGATCAACATAATAAATTCGCAAAGTTTTCCAAAATAGAAATATTTAGATTTAATAGAAACATTTTTAATCCCAACTCAAGAAACAAATTTATCTTATATTTTTATCTTATACTTTATTTAAAATAATTGCAACACTATTCCCAAGAGTTTTTATGTATCGTGGTTTTTCACCATTTCGACCATAATGAGTGCTATTTATTTGTTGTTATAATCGAAAATACGTTTGAGCTATCACATCTGATGGACACCGGTAAGATGTTATGCCGTAGATATTTGTAGTTATCGATAGTCAGGTAAAACATGCAGACGTTAACAGATATAAATAAGGTAGGATGTATGAATGCCGAAAAAATGTCTTTATAGAAGTTGTAACCCACATTCAAGTACATTTCGTTTTTGGTCCAATTCAGTAAGTATATTAATATTGCTAATCAATTTGGTGATATTTATTTTACCAATGTATAATATAATGAACGGTATACGACTGGGTGACTTTTTGACTGTGAATAAAAATTACCAAATACCTATACCTATAACATTAGGTATATTATATATTGTCTGATATCGTGTATTTTTTAATTATTGTTGACGTTTAGAGAGTATTTTATTAAAAACGTGTAGTTATTTTATACAGGTCATAATATAAGATTGTTATCATAACATATAATACGCCGTTGCGATAATAAATCTTCTAATGTAGCCAAGTGCATATACATCATACATACAACTTCGACAAAGTAATTAATTAAAATTTAAAACAATACAATATCCTACTTTAACCCGCTATTCAAAATACTATAATATAATGATGGGTGTAATATGTAGACGATAATACCATTATAACTACTAATTTAAATTTACAGTTTTAATATGCCATCTTAGAGGATGATTTTAATTTATAATATTTTTATTAACTGTGTCTTTAATATAATATTATATGATATGGTTGATAATTAGAAATAGTCTTTAATCATTTTTTTTGTTTATATTTATATTTTTATTCGTTTTTAGCAAAATCAATTCTAATTTTGCGTGGACACTGTTATATTTAATAACTCCAAATGTGTGCTATTTTGTAGAATATTTACTTCGATATTATAATAATATAAAATAGATAAAACTTCAACATCGTATATATTTTAAATGGCGTGTTAAGGATTTATGGTCAAATTGTGTACGATTATAAATTATGAAGACTGAAAAATAATTTAACACGTTGTGATATTTAAGATATTTAATAGTAATTTGTCACAAAATTGTCGATAGTCTACTTATGATGGCCGTTTAGATGATAATATGAATTTCGTTAATTATTATTTTGTCAAAGATGTCAAAACATGCACAAAATAATTTAAAAATATTTAAGGCCATGATATACAAGTATATTATCGAGGTATAATAGTTATTATTCGGTATCATACAGAAGTATTAGTAAATTACTAACTTTACTCACGTACAACATACTCTTACCCACATATTACCAACTCCAGAAATATTTTAATGGAATACAAGATATTTCTAGGCTCTTTGAATGAATTTGTGGTTTTTTGAACGAACGAAAATTCGGCGCATGCGACATTTTGATACAATTTCAATACAAATTTCGATAAAATTTTGGCATAACTACATTTAATTTAAATTCAATTTTGATGCAAAAAAATAAAATGAAAATGAAAATTATATACCATAATGTGTATTGTACCACACGATGTATTACGGAGATATGTCAATTTTATATGTTAATATCAAACATATCAGTTATCACTTTTGACAAAAAAAAGCCAAGTTACCTATTTCTTTTTTTTTTTTTTTTGTTATTTACAGTTAAATAAACAATTTCACAACACTAACCAAGTACTCCAAGGTATTACTTACGCACAATTTCAAGTTTTATAAATAAAAGTAAAATATACCTATTTACAAAAATATGAAAATTAGGTTTTATATATTTTATCATATATTCAACACTTTCTACTTAAATACATATTTTTAATTTTTAATACATACAAATCCGAGCCCTACAATCACCTATAACGATCTCATACTTCTAATATTTTAAGATCAATACATATTTACAAAATGGTTTTATCAAACCATTTTTTACTATATAAGAAACACACTGTAATTTTAGCTTTTAGTTTTAGATCTATTTCATTATATATATATAATATAAGGGAGTTGTCTAAGGGAAAGGAAGAGGTAAAAAGGTTTTTCGTTTCGGCAGTGGTGGACACGCATTCTTCAACTAAGAGTTTTTAATTAAATATTACATCCCTAAGCCTAGTGATGTATTTCTTGTTGTCGTCGTCGTTGGGTAATTAATGTGTTGCCATCACCCTCCCCTTTCCTTGCCTAACATATACACACAATGTGTGTATATATATATATTATTTTATATATTTTATATATACGAATATAATATAACGAGCTGCTGATTTTACACGGACTTATTACGTAGAAGAGAATGACGCATACAAGCGAGTCGTCTACAGTATAATATTATAGGTAGGTATAAGATAATAATATAAAACAAACAGGGGAATAGATCACTTTGTCCATTTTGTTAACATACTTTGATGTCATCCCTCCATTCGTTTGTATTTTCTCTCGACTTTGTGTGTACACACATAATAATATTATAATAGTATTCGCAAAATACGTATAATACACGACGAATGCTAACGTTGTAACCACGCAAGGAACAACCGCGTGAAATCAGTTCGGTTAGTCTTTACATTTTACTTACTCGTGCTCACAACACGTAGTAAAAACTCCCTTTGCACTCGTTTAGAATAAAAATGATACAATAATAATAATAATAAATAGTACAAGCATGCCATAGCCAACGTAAGCGTTGGTCGCGGAACTCTCTGGGCCGGGAGCACATTACTCGCCCAACAATATTCAACGTCATAAAAACAATATATTACACTATTACACGGGGAAGTTTAAGGTTTTTTATGATTTGTATTTGCATATTCGTTCGCCTCTACCTATGTCTCTATGATGGTAAGCGATAAATCGTTATATTTTCTTCGTTTATATTAACCCCCCTAACCACAAACGGCACAAACCCACCCCTTTATACTGCTGAAAATTCGACAATAAAGCGTAAGACTAAACTTCAAATAATATAATATTACGTAAGTTAACTTTGACCGTTTAATATTAATTGAACGAACATGTATATAATATACGTTTCAAATGTATTATACAATAACTACGTTTAAAAAATCTATTATTGATATCACTATACAGAAATACAATAAGCAAACACACGCCACGAATTGTTTGAGTATCCATTTTTTAATAACGAAAAATCATGAATGTTTACATATATATATATATAATATGTTGAAATAAAATAAAAATGATTTAAATCAAGATTTCTTATTATTAAAAAACACATTTTTAAATACTCGATCAATTCATGGCTATATTCGCGATTACTTCCAGTACAACAATCTTCTACAATTAAAAACGATTTTTTTTTTTAAGAAGTAGGCTAGACTTTAATCTAATCATTAAAAAATATTTTGTTACTTAAAATTAGGAATATCAGAAAATATTTTTTATTACAATTGTGCTAAAACCCATAAATAAACTTTCTCCGACCGAAATTCGATACAAACACTAAATTAAGTTAAAATATTAAGTTTAAATCGTCTTATCAGATGTAAATATTTTCTACCTATACATCCACGAGATAATTTAAAATGGCTATAGCGTCCACTGAAAATATCTATTATATATAACTGTATAAATCACAGTATATTATAAAATCGACGCGGAGAAATTTTTAGAAGGTTGCGAGTTTTTTTATGAAGAGATATAATTTACAAAACTTTAACGATCCATCACTTTTAGATCTGATTAAATGCTGACAAATATATTTAAATTAAACTTTTATTTCTTTAAAAAAAATGCAATTAAAATGAAGTAATCAATGTCAAAAGTGATGTCATCTATAATTTTAAAAATGAAACATTGTAAAATCAATCGAAAAAAATATTTTCCACGGAAATGGTATCATTATTTGTGTATTATTATTATTATTATTATAACGAAAATTCTAGTTAATAACTTTGTACAAGCTACGAGTTGTTAAACGATGACTGACAAGTGTCGGTAGATAAGTCTAATTGAACAGCATGGTACCGGTCAAATGCCTATAGAGTATTCCACGCACGCATTATATATATAATAATAATACGGTGGTCTATAGACGAATCCGAGTGAGGGTAATTAGGCCTATATATATAAATCATGATTTAAAGTCCCCATAGAGTTATTGATAACCCGGGACTATATTATTATCAAAACTGTTATATTGTAGTCCCAATGTCCACGGCAGCTATAGTAGTAGTGTTCTCACTCAGATACACACAATGAAATACAATTTCGAGGATATATCATTGTATTGTGTGTAACTAAAATAATTAATATTAAGCTCACAACTTACAACTGGAATGGTCTTGAGTTAAACCGCGGGTCGTATGAACGAATAGGGATAGCCGGAGATGGAGGAAACGAACGGTTAATAATACGAATAATTATTATCAGACGGTAGTTAAAACGATTAGAAAGATATACCGGATGGTAGTTATACTGTCTGATAGACCAGCGGTTGTCTTAGCAGGTGGCTGGAATAATATCAAGCGATTATCGTTAAATTAAACATTTTAATCTACTTCAAGAAATGTTGTGTCTATTAGTATAGATAGGCTATGTATAATGTTGCTCTAGGCCTATCGATTGATCTAACTCAGAATAGTATTCACACTGTGCAGATGATTGATATGGGATAAAAGCTTCCAATCGATATATTTTTTTTTTATCAACTTTGATGAATCGATATTTAGTTATAAAATAATTTTGAAATTTTTTTTTTTTATTTATTTATTTATTAATATTGTTATTATTATTATTATTATTATTATTATTGTACAATATATGAATAAATGTATCCGATTATATGTATTGAAAATAATAAAAATGCTTATAACCAAGTATATATTATTGAAAATATTTTATAAATCAGTTACTACTCGTATAATAAAACTAAAATAGTCCATATTAATCAAACAAATTTATTTATTTAATATAAAAATAACGAATGAACTCGTAGTTATTAAATGAGAAAAACGCTTATGATACATCGCTATAAGTTATACTATTTTAGCAACTATGACTGTTGTTGTCGTATCAAAATTCATATTGGTGGGACAAAATCACAAAATTAAAACGAACTATTTTATCGTACAGTATTTAATAAATTGCATACAATTGTATTGAAATTGGATTTTCAACTGAATTATAATACAGCTGCTTCCCGAGCCTCGTGTACCGTTTTTGTGTATGGTAAAGTACAATTTATGCTTTTCAAATTATTTTATATTTATATATTTATTCGTAATATTCGTTTATTTTTTGATTAAATAAAATCTCGTAAAACGATTCGTTTTACAATCATTAATATTTTAATTCAAGCAAAATGTGTGTGGGGTATGGATTATTAAAATATTGTATAATTTATGAATATGGAATCCGATTATCAAATCGATAGCTATTTATTTAATGCAGACGTATATAGGTAATAAGTTAACCTACCTATTTATGTAATTTAAATTGCTTGCGCGTACAGTATTTTCGTTAAATCCTTAAAAATCATTTTTACACAGCTAATGAAAGATTTATTTTTTTCTAAATAATTAAATCCTAACAGAACACGTCAACGTTTTAACTAAAATGAATTTAACGAGAAATTTCACGATCATACGATACATGATGGTATTAAGTTGTTATAATATTAATCATACTGTTTTATGGCGATAATAACATCGTCGACGAAATACCTATCATTTTTTTAGAACTATAATAGTATCTTATTAGTACGAGTAAAACTTATAAAAAATGCTTGTCTTGTTCAAAGGTTATCAAATGAAGGGAGCGGGGGTGAGAGAGTGATACTGTAAATTATTTTTTCAATATTTATAATAATATAAATATTACCTTTATATTTAAAATAAAAAATAACTGCCATTGACTTGTATATTAAAAAAGGTAAATAACCAAGGAAATTGTTATAAAAAAATGCATCCATATTTATGCTATCATACGCGTGTATTCTGTTTTTTATACTACATAAATATTTTTTTAGTGATGTTTTTCAAGAAAAATGTATATATTAAAATACCTGCCAGTTTCTTCATATACTATCAATAACATTGCAAATATTAAACGTATTTTCAATCGAAACATCTGCATTTAATCTATAAGCCATTTCCTGGTTCAATTATTAGGAGCTTCCTTGTAGAATGACATTAAAAAAACCTCCGTATCCACTATCCCAAATATCTGTAATATTTCTAGTATCATAAGTATATTTATTGGCGAAAAAAAAATTGGTAATATGACTAACATAATACAAAAATAGCATAATAATAATAGCAAACAACGCGGTGCAGAAAACATAATATTATAATATTATTATTCTATGTAATCGAAACAAATCGTTAATATTTTTTATTTTTCAATGAAGCCTAGAAAACATATAGTGTGAGCGAAATAACAATAAAATATGATAACGTATTGAGATATGTAGACTTTAGAAAAATTCGTATTTTTGAAACAAATACAAACAAATAAAACATATTATACGATAATATAACTGTATGATACAATGCCCAGGGGTGGTTTGTTATTTGCAGGAAATAACTTTGAAATATTTACACATAACAGTACCTAAAACCAGATGAACAACCTTGTCATCCTCATTCGATCAGTGGTAGTTTTTTGGAGTTGTCAGGTAGGATAATAACACTTGGGTTTATTTTTTAAAATTTAAATATGAGTATCGAAAATCTTAAAATAAATGGTAATTGGTATGTTAAAAAAAAAGTACAACCGAGATAAGTTAACAATTCTTTAAGATGTATGACATTTTTTTTTTTGGATTCTTAACGGAGTGATGAACGTATTGATTTTACAATGATGTGTGTGTATTTTTTTATTTTATTTTATTTTTTTTTGTGTCTGTCACCACGGTTTGGGGCAGTAAAAGTGCTTCGATTTTTAAACTCAGCCCCGTTTCTGATAGAAAAGTGAATCTAGTTGGTACTCTGGAGAATCAAAAGTAAAAAATTTCCAATATTTTTCAAAAGCGTCAGGAAAAATCCTAAAAAAGTAACAGAAAAACAGGAATTTTTACCCAAAACCAGTTTTAGACAAAATCATAATTTTATTTTACTGTAATTAAAAAAATAATAACTGTAAATACTTGAAATTTCCACCAAATGTTTATGTTAGTGTTATCTATATACAGTTAAATTTTCAAAACATTTTGACTTTTTTGAGTTATTTATAGACCACTGAAATTTTTGATTTTTATGAGAATTTTTTTTTGAAATGTTGATAAAAAAATTGTGGATAACCAAACAAACTTGAAAATTTAATACAAAGTTCCTCATAAGTTATCCTTATAGTAACCATGAGTATTTTAAAATTATTCTGTAGGTTTAATCCATAAAATTGTTTGTATAAGGAGCTAAGAGTTGAAAATTCAATACGATATTTTCTATAAGTTTAGCTTATAATAATTATAAAAGAACTTAAATTCTGGTGTATTTAGACCATTAAAACATAAACTACCTTTTTCACCAAACATTCGAAATGATATCATAGGCTGACAAATCATCCTTGCTCAGAATCGTTTTTCGTGTACAATGTTACCTACTTATCATTGGATTCAAATTTAACACTCCTATAATATATAATAATGATCCACACGGCATCTAATGTACCTACAGCAGAGCGGTACCCACTTACCCGCTTTTTTTTTAGTTTAGCAAAAAAATTATATTCTTGAATCTTTATATGAGAGGTGCTCGCAATTCTTCTGTATGAGTGACGAGCAAATCATAAAACTTGATATTATAACTAGATTTCGCTCGTTACAAAAAGCGAAAAGTCCTCGTGTGCGATTGAGAACGGTCATATTCAAAAGACGATAGATTGTTTGCATACTTATCGTATTGTATAATACTGTAGTAATATAAATAATAATAATACACGCATTAAAATATACCTTTGACGATGACGTTCTTGACTGGAGAACTTAGTAAGTCGGTACAATTGTGGAACAAAAAAATAATAACAATAATGATTTATTATAAATTATAACATAATTGTTGTGTATTATATGCGACCGGCGTACGATAAATAGATTTTTTTTTTTAATAACTACTTATATGAATATAAGTAAATCTGGTAATAAACTAGTTAAAAATTGAATTTCTTTATTAATAATTATTTAAAATTTAAGGACAAGACCAATAAAACAACGAAATAAGTATAAAAGCACAAGTATGTAGGACTGAAAAGATAGGTTGTTGATTAGCAATACGCATAATAATTGGGTAACATGAAAATCATCCAAATAATTCGCAAGAAATCTAAAAATATGGAATGGCACAGTTAAGAGAGTGTATCGATACGATGTTTTGGTAGTATTTAATAAGAACTAGAGATCGATTTTACCAATTAAGATTCTGGATAAAAAATATATGATTAGACGCAGAGAAGTTTAGGGTACAATAGATAGGAGTACAATAATTATATACGAAACGATGAGTATTCGACGTAGACATAAATCGTATGTAGAAAGCCCTGGAGGCCTGGAAGCTTCATTGGACTTTAGCAAAATTATTAAAAACGGGCTATACAAAATTACAAGATGAGCATTTAGAGGAACTACAAAGTATAAATTATGAGTGCTGAGAAACACTAAGCTCAAAAGTGAAAATATCTTATAACAAAACACCAATGTGTTTTACTACCTATTTAGTTTAATAATTAACCTAACAACTTAAATAGTTAAAGAATCAATTGTAACAACATAGTTTTTTCAGTTAAATTAAAAATAATACTACATTAATTTAAAACCATATTTATCTATAGCTGTATAATAAAATATTTGGTTATCGTTTAAAAAATCCAAAGTTGCACAGTCACTGTATAATATTATGTGTGACTTAGGTAATGGCGATTAAAAAAGAATTATATTATGCCAAGTTAAAAATTGTTGCTTTTATTGACTACACTTTTTAAATTAAATATATTATATTTTCTTAACTACCTATTAAATTATAGCTTAGCGTTCTTAACTTTGATTTAACTTTTTTCATTTTCTTTACCCCAACCTTTTAGTTTATTATACATAGATATATAATAATCTCAGTATAATGACACAGGTAAACGCATTTCTAGAGCAAATGACGGGGAAAACGAAACGTATATTATACTTTTTTGTGCTTACACCGGCTCTCCAAATCCGCTCTTCACCTCCCAACACACCCGGACAGCCACGGCGGTTTCTCGGTCACCGCCGTGATTTATTCATATTATATACACCACACGCCATCAATGTAATAATAATATATACATAATATAATAATACATACACATACACACACACACATACACAAACAAACATACATACATACGTACGCACACATATATGTATACACTGTACATATGTTTATAATATACTCTCCGCAGATTTACGCACGCGTGTTATCATTACAGGTCCATATATCACACACTGCTCGCACTTTAGCTGTTTTGGTGTTCGTGTGTGTTGTTTACATAAAGTCACGGCGGGTTATACGTACATAATATACATGACGAATCATACACATACACGCACGCGTATTAGTGATAATATTATACAGAATGATTCAGCAATCATCAAGCATGCAAGTTCCATTTTTTTTCTTTAATAATATAGTTATTCAAAACTAGAGTCCTGACATTTTTAAATAAACTTTAAGTTCATACTTTAAAGTTCTTAAAAAAATAAAAATTATTAATTAACGAATGTTTTATAGAAATACAAAATTATATTTTGCAAATGAAACCCGTGTCCCATTTCTACTGTAAATGATTTTTCTATGGATATCTATCAAAATTAAAATTCGAACAAGTAGTTTTTTAGATGTTTAACTTTCTATACTAAGGATAATAGGTTTGGAATATACGAGGACTACGGTGAATTGAACATTTTAATAAGTAATATTAAACTATAAATATAAAATATGGTTCAAGTATAATAAACAGTATTATATTCATTTTATATTTTTATAAAACCATTTTTAAATACGAGTATACATTTTAATGACTACATATTATAAAAACTACATGTTTGAATTTTGAATGAGGTATCTATTTTTTTTTCTTTTTTTAATATCCATTAAATAATTTATAATATAAATGAGGGTTTTCATTTGAAAAACAGTAGTTTGTATTGTTGTAGAACTGTAAAATTCTTAAATAGTATAGAAATCTTAAAAATTGAAAATGAGTACTTTTAGTATAAATAAATATTCCAGTAATAAGAATTTGAATAAATTAGTTGTAAAATAAAAAAATTGGCGTTAAGCACGTTTAGTGAATCACTCTGTATATTATACTGTTGCTACCGCTCGCTACTCATGTACTATACACTCATAATATACTACTACAGCTATAATATGTATTACGTATATATACTATGATTTATTGTACTAACACAGACAGCCGGACATATTGAGACTACAAAACGTGAGTGTGTTTTTATTTTTTATTTTTCGTAAGTTCGCTGAAATATTAGTTGCGGTTAAAAGACGGTAGCGCGCGTCGCATGTCTTGCGACTCCTCGTTCGCATATTACACATACACACACACAATTTACGACGGCCGTCGATTTATATGTAAAGCCGCGGTTTCCAGAGACCCTGCGAGCAGACGTCGTTATTATCGTGTCGTATATATGTATACCGCGTCCGGTTAGCGTGTTTTTCTTTATATCATTATTTCCTTTTTTTTAAAAAAAAAAAAAAAACGACGAACTTTATTTTTTCGTATTTTTCTTCTACTGTTTCAGTTTCTCTGTTAATTCGTCACCTCCTTTCCGTTTCAAAAATTAATGGTACAAAAGTAATATTGTCGCAGGCCTAATTATAATTACTGCTGGGATGGGGGCGTTATCATATTGTATGTATAAGTGTATCCAGATTTTATTGAACCTTACTAAAATTTGGACCCTTCCTATCAAAAATAAATAAAAAGTGTAATAAAATCTTAAATTTTTGTATTATTATTAGGATTATTAAAATATGTAAGTAAATTTTATAAAACAAATGTAGGTAATTACTAAATAGCTTTTTTTTTAATTTTTCAACAACTTATTTAATATCTATGAATATTGAGTTCTTTAAGAAAATAAGATTTCAAAGAGATACAAAATTGGAAATCATGGGGTATGCATATGACATAACCTGTTGTATGGTACTTTATAATATTGGATAATTAGTACATGTAGATCTAAGATTGGCATAGTGGAAGGTAGTACAAAAGTATTTATTATACACCCTGGAGCTCAAAATTACGAATCAAATACATCAAATAATACTAGATTGAAGAAAAGATATTGAGTATGGTGGAAGGGGTAACTCATATAGAAAACCTAAGGATGAAAACGATTTATTTTTATAATACTGTGTGGGAAATTCTAACTGTGATGCGATTGGAGACGACAAAGTTTTGCACATTAAATAAGTTTGAAAAAACGTTAGTTTAAATAAATGTCAACGACATGTGTATTATATATATAAGGTACAACAAGGGAACAGTTGAGTGGACTTAAACGAAAAAAAAAATTTGATAATATCACAAGACTGCGTTTCGTTGTTTCCAATCTTCTACTATTTTTCTGTCGTTGTATATGAAAATATTGTTTCCATTTAAATGGAAAATGAATTTTATCAAAATTGAAAATATTATTCTGGAACATAAATTTATTTCAGACTTACAATAATTTATGGTAATCGTATTGTTTTGTTATCATTTATATGGATATATTATACTATGCATTTATATTATGATTAACTTTAAAGTATTTTCGTAATAAAAATTATAAAATTTATTTCCAAAAAACAAAATAGATTAATTTGTCTAGTGGTGAGAATATTTGTGTTTGAAGTTACTTTAAATATTATACAGAAATAACAAGTATGTAGTATTTTTACCGTTTATTTTCAACACTTAATGTACTTTATGCAAAGTATAATAACAATATAAGGGCGTTCATGTTTCACAATAAATAAATAAGATATCTGACTATTACTAGGTTCCTAACGGCTGAAAGGTAAGAATTTTCAACATTTATTTCCTAGTTATTAAAATCGCGGTTAGTTATTATCATACTGTTTCCTTACCTACACGCCGTACGGATTTTTAATGGTTAATTAAACATTTAAAACATGCGTATTATAACGATTATGTTACGACTACCAGTATTTATTAAAATTAAATTAATTAAAACGAACCCGAACCATAATAACAATAATCATATTGTTTTTATTGTTTTTGTTGTCATTATTATTATTGTTATTACATAGGTACTAGTAATATTACAGAAATAGTTACTAGTGCACAGCATAGGTGGTAGATACTCTAATCGCAATCCGTTTGTATATGTCTTCATTAAGATAATAACGTAACATCAAACAATAAAACCAAATGCCGAGCTATAAAAGAACTGAGTATTAATTTTTATTATTCTTTTGTAACACTGTATTTTTTCATCGTAGAATAACGGCAACGATTTAACTGAATGAAACTACTGGCCACAAACGGAAATAATATAATCAATGATTTCTATACATTATATTATAATATTGTTGTTCAATACTATACTGACTATTGTAATAAATGTCATAGTTAATACACATAATATGTATCCGGTATATAGGTATTATATAATGATATTATGTACCAATACTACTGGTATAAAAATGGTAACAACGCCTTCTCACTTATCTTCCTCTATCTTCCTTATCTTACTCTTTGAAATTTATATCAATATGTAAAGACAATTTTGATTTTAAAATATTCCCAAAACAAAAAAAAAACGGAAATATTTCTAAAACACTTTGGGAACTGCATATAATTTTATAAGCAATACTAACTATATTCATTCAATAGAAATTTATTTATTTTATAGATTAAGAAGTAAGAATACTTAAATTTATAGGTGCGCAAAGAATCGTCTATTAATGCACTTAGGCGTACATCATTTAATAGTAATAAACATAATTCAACATAAACATGTGTCTAGTTATCAAACAAAGAAAATATATTTCTCTTCCTTCTCAAAACAAATTCCTATGGTCCATGTTCTGTAGGACTTGTTTATAAAATTACCACCCCATCACCGTTGAAATTACACATCAATGTCATCTATATGTTATGGAAAAACCACTCAAATACTATTTCATATCGAATCACATGACCCATTGAATAGTGATTTTGGTTCACGTCACTATATTATCTTCAGACCACAACGCATGCACATGAACAACGTGGTTCTTAACTACTAATTCCTAAAAGATTATAATATCTAAACAACCCTTTACTACTACCATCAGAACCACTACGTCTATAATGCAACCATATGAACCTATAACGCGTAAATATTATAGTGTATTATTGTTAGTATATACATAGGTATAGTAAGTATACAATCACAATATATACTCTGTGAAGTAGTTAACATTAAAAGTATATAATAGTAAGAATCCTGAGTTTTCTCGTCATGGCCAATGAGTGCGGGAATTTAGTAGCAAAAAGAAAAAAGTGTAACGATGTGTCGGCAGCGGGCAGGTGAAAATAATTCAACAACCCGCAATACACACTTCTCTCTGCTATCCTCTTTTTCTATTAAAGCTCTATCACTCTTTTACTAGCTATGTAATATACTATATTATGTATATATATAGTGTTGATATGAAACTTTTACCAATAAACGGTATTGACGACAGTATATATTGTAGGTGAATACGTGATAACACAACATTGTATTATATTTCTAGTTTACAGATTCGGTGAGTCATATAAAAGTGTCTGTTTTTTTTTTTTTATCTAGAATAACTATTAATAATAACTTTATTACTTTTATAACGTTAAGAGTTCAAAATTCTGGTTTTTATTCTGAAAAACTTTTCAAACCTCATCCGAAACTGAAGATAAATATAAAATAGTAAAAAAATCATTTTATACAGTTCTTTATAATAATAATAATGTAGGTATTATCTTATATGCTATAACTTTAACATACCATTTAAACGACTTAAGATATTCTTTTAACAATTAAATTAAATTAACTAAAAACGGTACGATGTGTGTCATTGCAGCCTACACACAACCTATTCAATAATATTATTAGCGATTTGTAAAACTGTAGCGGAAATATTTTTTAATTGTTTCACTACCTCCAATTCCTCGCAAAATAGATTTTTCAGGCAAACCAAAATCATAAATTTCTAATTAGACGAATATCCATTCTAATATTGCCAATTTATGTGCAAAAGCTTGAAATGTAATTTTAAAAATCGATTCGCAAGTAAAAAATAAGTTACACCTATTTTTATAGACAAGGCAAATATTTTAAAATTGGTTTAGAAATGGAAGTACAAAATATTGAATGCATAAATATCATTACATACTTGGAGAGTAAAATTAAAATGTTCATCAGAGTATGAATAGAGAAAACATCTTAATGGAACACTTACTTTATTTTTGTTTATAAGTCAATTATTGCCAGTTTGTTTTGTTGAACAAATGACATTGATCAAACAAATTATAAACTAAAAGTTCCTTAAAAAAATGCCAAATTTTTATTGAAATGTTGCCATTCCTCACATTGGGTGTTAAAATTTAAAATATGTATCGAGGTGTTTTTCATTTGTAATATTGTACTTTTTAATTTTAAGTTTTTCAATGTGGAACAGACTAACACCGACCTCATTGCATACAATAATATATTGTGATGACTAAAAACATTTAAAAATGTAAAGCTTCTTTTCAGAAAATCATAACATTAAAATATTCCACAAATCGATCAATTTAGTACATTATCACCGATACTTTAACTAGTATCATACAATCATGTATAATATTAATATAATAATTAATACATTTTAAATTTGGATTATACTAAAATCTCTCCGGAAAACCCTAATCATTTTCTCAAACGAATTTTCGTAAAAAATGTTGATCTTTAATAATAGTTAACTTACTCGTATTTTACCCCGTCGCCACCTCAAACAACGCTATTATAGATACACAATAGCGTAATACAAATTGTTACACCCCGATCACCACACTCACCGCAAATGCGAATTGCCCAGTTCGTGAACTGGACTGCGATAAAATATGCGCTGCTCAATTCGTAAACTGTACAATTACTATAGTTTTAGAACTATACGACCTGCTAATAAATTACATTAGACTTCGACTTAATTTGTGTATTACCGTGGTTTTACACTAAAGTACGAAACAGCATAGAGCAATAATATTAATAGTACGAAATGTTTTATAAATCGTAATACATGTTGTATACAAAATGTGTATATAAAGTGCCATTATTTGTTAATGGGGCTTAAATTGTATTAGATTTTATACAATAACGGAATTTAATAATATAATATAGCAGGAGTATCTACATCTATAGTCAACGTTGTAGTTATAATATATTGGAAACAGATTAAGAATGTTGAAAATAAATAACTTATTGATAAAACAAATTTTAATATTTATACTGATTTTAGATTCGTTTTTAGCGTTGAATGTATTAATTTAACAATATCACTTTTTATTCTTGTTTTTAATTGATTTTCGTTAGAATTTATTTAACAATGATGTGTTTTTATTAGTTTTGTCTTTTGGAGCAGTGAAAACTAAAAAAATTTTCAACATCCAACTTTAAGAGTGATTTTAGGCAGTAAATTTTGATGTAATTAATATATTTTGCGGTAAAAATAATGGTTAATTTTTAAAATTCTTTAGAAAAAGAAAAGAAAAAATAACCAAGATTTTTCCAAATTTTTGAAAAAATGTATTTTTTTTATTACAGTTTAATTCAAGAACCAATAACCGTAAACACTTGAATGAGTCAGAAAATATATTATGTTAGGTACCATCAGTATATTTTAGACAAGATTAAATTTCAACAAGTATATTGAAAAAAATATCTAAAAATATTTAAATAGTGCTAATAAAAAATTAGACATTAAATTCATGATTTTTTATAAATTTGGTATTAAAATAATATATTAAAATTGTTATATCCAGATTATGTATAATGATTTGACCGCATAATAATTGATTTTAAATGTCACAATATATTCTAGTATAGTAGTATTGATTAAACTTATTTACACCAATATTTAATACTCATGCTAATATTAAATCTGACATTAAACCGACAAAATAAAATTATCCTTAGAATGTGTCATCAGAACGTGTCTTATCATTTGTACATTATTATAGCTAAACGCCGAGAGAAGTAATGAATGCATTGATATTACAATGTGTATATTTGTCGGTATCCATCACCACTTCATGAAAATGTAAAATGATTAAATTTTTAACTTCAAACTGTTGAAACAAATAATCATAGACTTAAATTTTCTAAAAATGTTACAGTTTTAAAAAAAATTAATGTTTTAGCTCTTTTTGATCTTTTTATAGATAATTAAAATGCACGGTTTTTAGTCGATAAAAAAATTGTGTTTGGTCAAAGAACTAGACAATTTAATTAAAGTTTGCTTATAACTAGTTTATATAAGAATTAAAAAAAACAAAATGAAATAATTAACAATTAAAAACAAAGAATTATCAACATTTGTCAATCATGAAAATTAACGAATTATTTTGTAGTCAAAATTTAATAAATATTTAATACTAATAAATAATAATTTATTTTTAAAAATTAAATATAAAATTTCAAATAAGTGTTTCTTTCTAAAACGATAAAAATATTTGAGTGTCGTTTTTTTTTTTGATTAAATTTATTTACAATTAATTAACGATTATATTATTTTACTCAATAAACTAATTATGTAACTTACAATACGTAGAGTACAATCACGATGGATAAAATAATAACATTTATCATTGCGCTGTAATCGTTAGTAATTTTATAAATAATTGATTTTTTTTTTAACGCATTAGCTGTTAATGATATCATTATAATAATATTAATTAATATTAATCGAAATCGATCATCACCCTAAATTTTCTCCCTAGGCTGATAAATATTTACTTCCAACTACTAGGACAGATATCAATAAAACCATTGTAATAAGTAAAAATATAAAGACTGGCAAATAGTAGGTATGCATAGTAGCACATAAATCTACACAGTAATCTTTAAATTATACATTGTTATATTATATTATATACGTGTAGAATGTACTTTCGGAGTGAATAATATTCCGCCGTCAATTACTCGTAATTGAATATGATTCAAACAAACATTGTTTTAAGATATTTGGTAATTTAATACACTTAGTATATTCATTTAATTAACCCATAATATGGTTATAATACATAGTTTAATCGCAGTTTTTGGAACTCAGCGAGATAAGGAATTTAATGCGACTAATGAGTAATACCACATTTGATATTCAACTATATCATCGAAAAACATTAAAATCGATTTTTTTATTATGACCAGGCAATCTTCCAAATTTTATTACTGATAAATTTTAAAATGAAACTAATTTTTAATCATTAGCCTAGAAAATGTAAGTAAACTGTGTAAATAGAAAATGTATAAATAGTTTATATCGAGTTATAAAGTGTTGTATTGACGAAGAGTATGTGTTATAATTTATATGAGACATATATAAAGACCATTTAATCATAACGTATATACAATATACATATTATTAGAAAATAGAATCACAGTAAACACTACTTCGCTATAATCTCAAAATTAAATCACGCAGTGTAATGTATAAAATATAAACTGGAAATAGCTGTTAAAAATAAATATATTTTATTTTTAGGCCATCAGTGTCAATCGTAGAACACTATGATCTACATATAATTATTGGTATATTATAATAGGTATAATTATTAACTTTTTTTCAGGTAATCTGAATTTATTGTAAAAAAATTTAACGAAGACTGTAATATTAAAATCGTTTAATGTATCATTGAGTCACTTAACATTTTTATCCATTTATAAACTAAATACCACTTACAAATTATAATAGAGATAAATTAAAGAACAATGCAAATTTCAAATGAGTCACAATACAATTATACATCTAAATGTCAAAAGGAGAATATCAATCATCTTAGAAATGATAAGTCAATTATTATACTTCAACTGATAGATAATCGAAGCATTAACATTTTAGCAACATTGTGACTATGATTAAAGTTTATAAGAATACAATTTAACTAAAAATGTTGTTTTTTTTTGTTATGTCAAAAAATATGGTCTATATTCCCTGTATGTTGAGATAATACTAGTTTTACCAAAATGTCATTAAACATATTGTTCAACATACATAAAATTGGTTATCTAAACGAAAAATTATACTTCAGAAAGTATCCATTTTTAATTATTATAGTACTATCAAAGACTAAAGCATACCATATTGTCCATTTAACTTAGTATTACGTAAATAATGAAACATGCTTTTATTAATAATAGATATTAACCGGTATCAGCCCATAAGTTTTTATTGGTATAATAATTACTTGCATACGTTATGATTTACAAAAAAAATAACTGTGATATACATTTAACTATTTGTATGTAGTTTATTTTTATTTATTTATTTTTTTATTAGTTTAAGTACGAAAAAATTATTATGAATTGTTTTGGATCGTTTATACTGTCCGACTGACTAAACATATTGTAAACAATTGTCAATTTTCCTTTTAAGGTATTTCAAAGTATTTTGTATAATGAATTGCGGCGAAATGAGATCCTGAGACCTACTATGAAAATATTATTTATTATACCAAAATGTTAGTAAACCTCAAAGTATGCTAGTTTTTTAGAAATACGACTTTATTTAATCCTGCACTGGTCACTAACCGATGTTCCTAATTCAATTCACTACTAATTTTCAGTTGCATACATTTTTTTGATTGGAATATGCAAATAGAAAATATACAACTCACTCTTATGTAGGTGACAGTAATCATTTTTTAATTACGCTTTTGATATACAATTACCACTACTTGAAGACAAGTCAAACTGAATAGCAACAATTTCTTCTCTGTACGGAATATATAATTATTACAATTTAGTTGAATATACTGCGTATTACAAAATTAGCTTTTCGGTTAATAAACATTTTAATATACGATGCCATCACAACGAAATGACTTGTGAGTTGTATGGTGCTATGGTAATAGGGGAACAATAATTTGAATATATCTATGTACACAAACACTCGCAGAAGAGTATTGTAATATACTGTACCTTACAGTAAACATTCGAAACAAATTCTGCACCAGCAACCATTTATATATTATATACGATATGTGAAGTTATGAAGGTTTTATTTTGTGTTTGTACTACGTTTTATTTACCGTTGGAGGAGAATGTACCTATGTCTTGTACATAATACATTTATACACCCAATTGAATTTTATCAAAACCCAAAATACAGGGTGATTACTAATCACTGACTAGTATCCACTTGAACTTGCAAGTATTATTAAAAGAATCAAAGTTGAATTTTTATAATATGCAACAAGGGGTACAATGAAGTTACAAAAAAAAAAAAAAATACGAACCAAAAGTCCAAAAAACAGAAATAAAATAAAATAAAGATCATAAATTAAACTTTAAATCGCTCGACAACCCGTACATAACTTTTATATTAGACGGACTGCCCTATTGCAGTATATACCTATAACAAATATATAAGACAAAACAGATAAACTAATAACCAATCTAAATTACATACTATAATGTATTAGGCATACAATTGTTTAAGCACGCTGGAATCTACACATGCAAATAAAATATAAAATTTGTACTCGTAGTAAATGTTGTGAAATATTATTCTGTTCTCCAAAGCTTTAGTGTTATTAAGTGTTATTATTCAATAAATACTCACAATAACTGTACATACTCATATGTATTTACGAAAAGTAGAAAGTTTATATAAACATCAAAATACTTACATAAGTTTAATTTGATGTTTTTAATGAACGAAATATTAATGAAAGAAAGTTTTTTTCAAGTCTAAAACGCCCCGAAAATGTTCAAATTAGTTCAACGTGTTAAGGGAGATGGAGAAGAAATAAAATGCTGCTGTAGATGTTGTCGACTTCCGAACCATTGTCTTAAAGAGCTCGTTTTAAATCGTAACCACTCTACTAATTGGTATAGCAATACGGTCTTAATTGGCATTCACATTCTTTGTATAGCATTCTTTTTAGATGTTTGTTTTTTGCTCAAATTTAAGAAATACGGGAATATATTCTTTGGATATAAACACTAATAACACTGCAACTGCAGCACATGTTTTTTAAACGACTTAATTTGTGTAATAAAATTCAAAAATAAATCCCGGCCTCCAGGCATATCATCATAGTATAATAATATTACATTTCATGTATAGTTTTATACCAAACACGGTATGTACAATTGCACACTAATAATTCTCGTTTAACCAATAGTCATATATTATATATACACATATTATTTATATTATTTTGACTGTTTCGCCTATGCAAATACTTCTTATAGTTAAAACTGATGGTTATTTGTTCATTAAGATAGTGACTGTTTTTAATATAAAATTAAATCTTTAATGTTAAAAACGCTATATTTGAATCAAAATATTTGTACCAAATTTTTGGCGCAAATACATTGTTTGAGAATTATAACCCATGAGTGTAAATAAAACATTTTCATTTGCGTAGAAACTCATATTATGCATTCCCTTGGGTAATAATATTTGCCATAAACGACACGCACGAAAGCCTTAATAACATAAAATCAGCAAATTCGATAAATTACATATATATTATGATGAAAGTAATTATGTTTCCTAATCTGAAATAAAATCATTAAACATAATATAAAAAAGGTACACTGCATTTTGTTTGGTGAATAATTATTACCATTTCTATATAATATGCAATTAGGAAGCATAATAATATTGTATTAGTTTAGTAGGTCATATGTTGATTTTTTTTTCTTATAGTTTAAACAGTTTTTTTCACGTCACTAAAGTTACTGCATATTCAAGGGAATATAAATTATATTAGGCGAATTTAAATTATAATTAGTCTTGCCGTTATCTTTTCTAGAACTAAAACTTTGATTAACGGCGTAAGGACCAAACTCGAACTAAAACTTCTCATCCAAGATTAAAGCATTATGTTTTTTATGTGACTCAATTATTAAAATATGTAGCTTAGTGACTTGTGGCTATGAAGAACTAATAGAATACTCACTGAAAAAATTTGATTCGAAATTCGATTAGAGTAATAGAATAAAAATTAAATTAAGTCTCGTTATGCGCGATTAAACATGGTATCGATTAGAAAATTGTAAATTTATTCTGGTCGTAAGTTCATATGCGAGATGTACTATTGTTAATTAGTCGATGTGATACGCACGCGTTTAACAGTTTGCAGTTTAAAAATTAGTATATTATACGACAATGGTTTGTTATGGTAGGAAGGAGTAAGGTGGTGGAGTGAAAAAAATAAGAGAAATAAACGAAGAATGGCCAAAAGTTTAAATTACCAGGTACCAGTAATGCAATTTTCCTTATATAATATTTGTTCCACCCTTCTCCGTCATTATTATATTGATTTGGTATAGGATTTTTGTAAGTGTATTAACGTTTACCGAGATAGGGAAAATATATACGCAGGAAAGTTTCCGGCGAACTAATTCGCGACAGAGAAAAGTGAATTTTATAAATATAAAGAAAGTTTTGTTTTTACCAAAAATTTAGACCACGATATTTTAGGTCTTTAATGCTCGAAGACGCCTGTAATGTGTCGTCATTAAATCCGTCATCCCATGCTGTGCCGTGTGGCGTTATACTAGATGATATTTGTACGACTATTGGAACCAACAATTATTTTTTCAAACACCCTTCATCGTTTTCTATGTAATAACTATTAGCAAACAACAACTCGTGGAATTAGTCATTTGCATAATATAATACTTTCAAAAATACACGTGACATTACATCAATTTCTAATTTTGAATTCTATTTCATACATGATAGGTATCACAGTTCACAGTAGGCACCTCATCGGTTCGCTACATTGAATACACGACTAACCTACAATATTATGAAGAGTTGACAATTTTACCCGCAATTTTACGTTATAAATCAAATAAACATAACCTTTAGACATATTAAAGTTAAGTATTCAGGCCCTGTATATTTACTAACTTTACGTATAATGACTCACGGAACGGAAATATTTTATGACATCCGTGAAGTACACTAAGAATACGTGCGTACACGCTTCGGTGATAATATATCCGCTCGTATGTGTGGATTAGCATGTGTGTGTGTGTTTCGTTATTATTATAAATAGTTAATTCGATTTGCGATCTCAGAGATATGGCAAAAGAGTTTTGAGTATAATAATACATATTCGTCCAGCCCACATTCAGATGGGTCAATAAATTCTTAGTGGGATATCAGTGATATCACATACCTCAAGCTCATAGGCCCATATTACTATATGACTTCACTATTGGTATAGAAACACTAACAGCCGATATCGGTGTGGAAAATAACAGTAAGCGATGTAGATTATTCTGTTATCATTTGCTCTCTTAAATGTTAAAATATACGTATTATAGTTGTGAGTACCTACATTATTGAATTAAATAACCAGAGCCTACATATTCGTCAATATTCAATATTCACCTTACCATCCGGTGTAATATTATCAAAATCACAGTCTAAAGATCAGATCATAATGGATATTACAGCAATAATAATAATTTTAAAAAGTCATAAAGTTAGTATAAATGTGCTTATTACAAACTAAAAATTTTAATAAACAACAAGCTCTCAACTATTTATATTCTTTCCATTTCAATTTGAAGATGTGTAGTTTTAATCCGATTTTAATTGAAACCCCACGATGAAAAAAATACGATGTGATATTATGTTGTCTATACTGCACGCTAAACTGCAGACAGAGCTAGAGTGTAATAATATAATGATATGACGGTTTTTTACTATGTCACTAAAAACTTGATAGGTTTCGACCCATCAAAAATATAAATAGACCATGAATCGTGATCAATGAGTAATTTTGATGCAAAGTTATTTAATTGTTAGTCAAATATTCTATGGAAATAAACCACAACTAGCAAAAACACAACCTGATTATATGATTTTAATTCGTTGGCAGAAAATGAAAAATATTTCCTTTACATAAAAATATATTGCTAAAATGTCGACCGACCAAGGTACATTTGTAATAAATCGGTCTACAAAGTTACTAAGATGACATGCAAACATCGAAAAAAAATTCTAAGTGTAATTTTGTTGTGCGTTCGTGTGCCCTAGACGTTTTATTCAATCACAAAAACTATTCTCAAACACATTATTGTTAAAAATTTTTATCTACGGTGTCAAAGTCGGCCAAAAATTCGTGTTAAAAAAAGTAAAACTGGTTGGCGCGTACCTACTTATAGTGTGATAAAAAATTGTTTAATATACCTTAACCATAAGTTTCATTATTGGAAATTTCACTATTTCACTTACTACATCGTTAATTTAAATCATTTTGATTCCAACCATTAAAATTGATTAAATTAAAATCATTAAAATTTCCGGTTTTTTTTAATTGTAATTTTTTTTTGCGTTTTTAAAAACTCAACATTTTTTAATTTTGACCTCTCTAAATTACAAACTAAATCCAATGAGGTATACGAAACCACTCTAAAAATTAAAAATTGAAATATTATTTCGACAAACATTATTATCGTGGTAGGTATATACACTATACATACTAAATACATCATCGTAATATCAATACCTAAGTTCTATAAATATTTAACTGGAAAATACTATACGAGAAAAAAATTACTATATTTTGTTATTATATTTATATATAATATTTCATAGATAATTAAATATTAATATAATAAATATTCAATTTAAAATATAAAGAAGCAAATAATCCTCACTAAATGTCTAAAATTCAAAAACACTTCCTCTACAAAAAACAAAACAAATATTAAATCACCAACAAGGGCAGCACGCAAAATTCGTTTATTGGGGATATTAAACCCCTACCCCCCCACCCCCGACACTGATTACCATTATAATATAAAGTAAAACTAAAATATATAAACAAAATATATAATAATGGTCTTAGTCATAAGAAAGCAATCAATTAAACACGTGTGTATGATTTAGTCGAAGAAATATAGTTTCTTAATAAAATATATTATGTCTTAAAAAAGTATTTAAATCGTGTACCTATGTGACAACTTATCATCATTAATTTTCTATGAAGTTTAAATTAATTAAAAAAAAAATAATTATATTTTGACTATGGTCAAGTATAATATAGGTAGCTACTTATATAGCTATAGGAACAAAAAATCAACTTTCAATGCTGAATTCACAAATAAAAAAATAAAAATAAATATTTTATTATTAACTTTTCAATTACACTTAGTTAACTTTAATTCATAACTACATAACATAAATACATAATGCGTTCAATAATGTTATTTAACTATGGAACGCTAAAAATAGTAACGAAAGTGATAGAAAATATTTAAATGTGATAAGTATTCTGCGGATAATTTATAGGTAAGTCGAATCCAAAAAGGATATCAAAGAATAAAAAAAGTAACGTTTAGATTAAAAGGCAAAGCGATGATAATGAATTTCATGATAAAGAAAAAAAGTTTATATTAGAAGTTACTCTTGAAATAAATTTAACATATAAGACCGTGGATATAATTCATTAGAAAGAAGTAAAGAACGACGCAGAGCTATAAATAACAGCTTTAACGCGTAAAAGAATAACGTAAATTATATTAATTGTCGTTGAAATAAATATTTAAACTCTTCGGACAGGATACAATGACTGTGTGCATTGCAAGACACTAATCTTGCTTTGTTCGCGTAGGAGCAGGCCAATGTTCTGTTATATAAATCCGAAAGCAACGATAAATCATCGCATTCGCAAAAAGAGTCTCAGCAAACCTCGAGCTGTATCACTGAGTGCTGACATTTCTTCGATATATTTTGACAGTTTTCTTGGGGTTATCCATACATGTGGACCGGGAAATCGGTATAGTAAAAACCTATCTGTTCGATATCTTATATAGTATACACGCACACAATATCGTTATTTTCAATACTAAAAAAAGTAAATGGCATTATGTGTGACCAATGCATTTCTCAGAATTAAAAAAATATAAACTTAAGTGTCAATTGTCGATGGCGTATAATCGTGTTATTTCTATTGAACTTTTAAACGTATAAGTGTAACGTACAAAGTTAATATAATATAATATACCGACTGAAGCGCGTTTCAATAATGAAAAGTGAGAGACAAGAAAAACGATCGTTTTACAGTAGGTACACCACTATAATAAGTCGTAAATTTTTTTTTTTTAAATTGTATTACCCATTTCTTCGACATTACTAAGGCAGCAAATAAGTTGATAATAATAATAATAATAATAATAATATCTATACAATACCGAATTCGGACGAAAATCGATACTCTTCAATGTAATACATCGGAATTTAATTTACCCGACGATATAGACTTTATACATTTTATTTTATACCTACCAATAGAAGAAAGCAGCTCATATAATAATATACTTCGTCCAAAATCATTTCTTATTAAACAATACGAGTATTGAACTGCCCGTGCGCGAGTTGGTGTGCAGAATAAAGATTTTGAAGACAAACGAGTAATAAAAATACTGCAGAGAACTCGATATAAATATAATTTAGATAATATGTGCGTCTGCAGAAGAGTAACGAAACGAACATGACTTCAAGAGAATAATAATATTATTTAATGACCATTCCTGGTTTGTCTGTGAAAACATAATATGCATATGAGTGTATGCTACTCAGAGGGGATAGGAAGTGTTTGCATTTCATAAACCTGTAGAATCTACGAACGACATTTTATTTTACATGTAAATACATATGTACCCGGTACATTGTACCTACATCATTCATTGGCAATAGAGACCGACAAGTTTTCGGATAATTTTCAAATATTTTTGATACATGAGCATAACATAATATATTATGTTATATACGAGTATACTATACGTATTCCTATAAAAAAATCTTTAAACTATAATAACATGTATAATTTACCAACTTGTTACGTCGGAATCACATTAATTGTTTATAAATTACGTTTTTTAGAAAAAATATATATTTTTGTACTCTCATAATATTATTATAACCATATAAGTGACAATTGCATTCATGAGCGTTAGCGGACCTATATTTCTTTTATGTTATAATAATGGATTACTACTCACATTCAAACGACTTAAAATTTCCCTATGATAATAAATTCCTTTTAACCAGTCAGTATTAAATCCCTTTAAAATTTAATACAAACAAATATTTCCAAATTATTTTCCTTAGTTCCATTATTTACAGGTTGGTCAGTGTCTAAAGAAAATTAATAAAAAAAAATAACAAAAATGTATACGATGAAGTGGTATTGATTAGTCATAACGTAATGACGAAAAGCTCTAATGAATTGTTGATGCAGAAAAAAGTTCAGCAACGATGGCAGTTCGTTTTGACATGCCGCGATTACTTAGTTCGTTTTTCTCAGGTTTTCTGAGTACGGGAACAATGCATGCGACTGATTTCACGGGCTTTTCGAAATCGTAATTACTGAGCACGCCGGTATCATTATTTTTCCTTGCTACTCCTCCCCCCCAGAAAAAAAAAACAACTACACAGCTATTTCATTTGCACCCGGTGTCGATAAAACCACGAACCAGTGATGGTGAGGAGGCCTTAACGAAGAAAAAATGGACAGTTGCCGCGACCTGGTCGACCCGCTCCCTCGCCACGAGTTAAAATAGTTATATAAAATTGTTCACAGCACTTGTTTTTCCATTTTATCTCAAATCTCTTCTCTGTAACGTTAAATAATTATCTCAAATTGTGTTTTGCTTCATATATATGATTATAATATTATAAGTATGTAACTGAAATATTTTTCAGATATTCCGAGAAATACGTATGTTATATACTTCGTATAAAATAAAATATTTATAAACTAATTCTCAATTATTCGGATATCAACTAATTCTAACAGTAATATATTTTATCGATTCTTAGAGTTTAATAAAACAGACCACGAGTAATCCCGTTTATTCATCTTGATACATTTTTTTTTTTGTACACGAGATAAATATTTATTGGAAATCCTTCATGTTATAATAATTACTAGTAATGGCGGTCTTTCCAAGAAACTAAAACCCATTACTTCTGTGAATTTTTTTACAAAATCCACTTCATCACTGTACAATATTATTAATAATAATTTCTCGAACGCCGTAGTGTAAATTTCCAAAAACGATATTGTAATAAACAATAGACCGCAGTACTGTTTACCTACTTCGACGCAGACTGCAACGACGAGTCGTACAGGCGCGATTTTAGCTGCCGGGGTCAACGGACTTCGACAATAACAATATTAATATATATTTAACTGTCGATAAAGGTGTATGGACATCTACTGGAATACGATAACAACGTCATAATATTATTGACAAAAACATTTCTAATTCTTAGAACCCGTTGTCCGAGTCGCCGGCCGATTTACCGCTTCTGCGACACGCGCGCGACAAGACGGCCGACGAAATCTGATAATATTTCGCGGTAACAGACTAGGTAATCCCCAAGGTCGTGGAGCCGATTTCGTCAAAAACAAACGGTGGTTTAACGTTTACGGCAGTTTTGGGAACGCGCCGACAAACCTTCTACGGCGTGCAGGTCTGTTGACAAAGTTCGCAAACGCGCGACCGTCGTACTATATATTACAATATTATTATTATTATTAAAAATTGCCCGTCTATAACACACGACTGTGACGAAAACGGGCGGAAGAAAACGAAGAGCGAAAATCAAGAAATAATACATAATGACCCGGCCTAAACTCGGCGGCGGCGGTACCCTATGCTACACGGCTACGACTGCTGTATATTATTATAATGAATATAAACACGCCGTCGCCATTTCCGTCGTCGTCGTCGTCGTCGTCGGTCGTCGAATAGGTGTCTGCCATCGACGCCCCCGCTGCTACACACAGTGGTGCACTCGCGTCTCTGCGTGGCCCGCTATATATTAAAATGTTTCGTTTTGTCATCATTAATAAAGCCATTGTCGAGAAAAGCGTATGTATATTATGCGTATTCAAACTCAAAAGCGGCGCGAGGGAAAATGAAATATTTTATGTTTATTAGAGCGCACTATGTATATATATATATATATACATATACATAGGTGATGAGAGGTCTGACGACGACGTTTCTTCCAGATGACGGGTATCTGAAGGGTTGCGCGCGGTCCAAATCGCGTTTCTATCGAAATCATGTTCTCACTCTCCCTGCTCGCTCGCTCTACACTCTATAGTGTATTATATTAATACACTATAAATTATAAAGTATTCGTGTCCGTCGTTGAATACACAAATCCATTGTTTTTTCGACCGGGGGTATATGAGAAGGTATAAGTATACGAAAATAAAAAAATAAAAAAATTGTAAAGGCTGTAAAAATTAAATTTAATACGTTAAAAATGGTTTGTTATTTATGAAATAAATAATAATTCTAAACAAAAATCGGTTTTACATAGAAGTATAAAAGTATAATATAGCATTGACTAACCACGGAGTACGTAATCGTAATGCAGTGGTGTGAGGTTAAAATATACATTAATGAAAAAGGATTAAGAAACGTTGCACTAGTCGATCAAAATGTTATTATCTAGACTATATACGACGGCGCTCTAAGATACATGTATTTGATTTTATCTGTCATTGGTTGGTCAGACTCATATGAAAACCGAGACGATAACCATTATTTTTTGAATCTGTGTTAGACAAAAAATTCAAGTTTTAAGAATATTTTTTTGATTTTTTCGTACAAACTATATTTATTTTTAATCAATTGAATGTATCTTCATGCCTACTTGTCAATCGACACTAATGATCAAATTTACGTCTATATTATTAATAATTTGGTCGTGTCTAACTATGACAGTATATACTTATTTTATTACATTTCAGTATTTCACATTATCACAAAGTGTAAAAAACCATCTGTGAATGAGGGATTCTTTTTTTTTTGTTTCGAAATAATATTATTATAATATACTACATTTCCAACGATGTCTGCAAACGAGCTTAGAATTTTCTAGTTTATCAGTTAGGTACATCGACAATATTATCGTTATACATTATTAGAATTTTCCGCCCAGTGACGTTATTGATTAAATTTAGTTTAAAATCGTAATTGATGACTTTTTTAACTAATTTGTTTTTCTCTATTATATATGACAACAAAGCTATTATCACAACAGACATGATTATTAGTGAATTTATTTGATTTCTTTTAAAAAGATTTCCCTGAATTTGTCATGATTACAAGTCGTGTAGTTATAATATTGTTTTTTTTTAAGCCATACAATTAGTACCCTGGGGTATAATAAGAGTATGAGATAATTAATTGTAGTGATATTAAAATTATCAGCATTATTATTTTTATTTAATACGCGATTTATATTACTTTAAATTTTGGAATCTATGGCATATCTTTCGTGAGCAAAAAATCGTTTTCGACTGGACGATCCCGCAATAAAGTGCTACTTTTAATAAGCATCACTGCTATTAGATAATCGCACTTACCTATTACTAACTTGAAAACTATTATTTAACTTATTTATCACATTTTTAAAGCACGAAGAAAAATACGTACTTAAAATTTAAAATTAATTTGATTAATTTGAATTGACATTAGCTGTTTTTAAATACTAATTTTATCGTAATCGTTTACAATTACAATAAACGAAAATGACATTGAATTTTACGAAGTAACGTGTGCATCGTGTGCAATGCGAACGATGACTGATCAATATTATACAAAACGGAATTATACTTCAGTGCATAAATTATATTCATAAATTTATCATGTTTATAATATTGTATCAATAAAGTAGGAAAGTATGCTATACGAATAGGTCAAAGATCTTCACAATGATATAAACTATAAAACCATAATATAATAATAATTGTATATAAATATTGTTATAATTAGGATGTACGTAGTACGTCTTTATATCTATATATTCATAATAATATATATATTATCTTTATTTTTATATTTATGTTTAAAATACAATTTCGTGCCTTCAAGTATTCTAGAGAATTATGTTAATTTTGATTATTCATTTTTATTTATTTTTATTACTGTTTACTAATACTATGCTGACTATAAATCAACATTTTAAAACGATTGGTCCAGGGGAGGAGAATACACTAGTCATTTGCGTACCAAACTATATTTTGTATTGTTTTTCCGAGATTTACTGATATACAATTTGTATATACCTAAAACAGTTGATTGGTAAAATGTGTTTTTGCTGAAGGTTTAACCATCTAATAAATTGACAACCATTCAAGGGTCGTAAAAACATCACCTTAATTATATATATGTGTGTGTATGTGTGTTCCACATTGGTCGATAACACGTATAGAACCGTTTTAAAAACATATTAACAACATCGTTGTTTTACGTTTGGACTGGAATATTGTTGAGTCACTAGTTGTCTTAACCATAATATAATATTAACTGCATATTTATTTGTATCGTGTATGTTCTTATTTTACATGAAAAATATTATCATTAAGTATGTTCATTTATTAGTCTGATAAAATAAATGAAAATACTTAATCGAAGGCATAATTACTTTCCGATCAAAAAATATATTTATAAGTACATACTTAATGTTTTTATTTTATTTTTAATTAATAGTAAGTTAGGTAACTAGTTTAATCACGATATCTCAATAGTCATAAAATTAATAAAATAAGTATGATTCGTAAAATAGAATAGAAACAAATAAATTGTATGTATACCTAATAAAACTAGCTTCCAAAATAAACGAGATTATAATTCGTACACATAATATTATACACGAATATTTTGAATAAATAACTTTTTTTTTAGATGGAGAAATAAATAAATAAATAACGACAGCCACGAAAATCATTAAAAATACATTTTAGAAGGGTGAAAAATTGAAAAAGTTATCTTTATCTCCGATTAAATTAAGTTAAATTTATAAGTTCAATCAAAATTAGTGCAAAAATAAAAAACTGGGTCCACAATGTTATTTAAAAATAACATTATAAAAGACAATTTACCAACGACTGATTACTGAGACTAAAATAATTAAAACAATTCATTTTCATCGTACTTTTTTCTATTGACCACACCTAATGTTTACTATTTAGTTTAATGTTACGATAAAGTAAAATTAATTCACAGAAAAAAACAATATTTATACTACTATTTAAACTTTACCTACTATTTTATACCTACTTCTATAATAATACGGACAGTGTATTGACTTACTATATTTTGTATATACATAAACCAGTATAATTATCGGATTTTTAAAATGACCATTGAAATTTTATGTTAAATATTCAACTATACTGTTCCTGTACTAATATTAATATCTAGGCATACAGCAAATAATCAATGGTTTAATATTAAGATATTTAACAAAACACAATATACATCATATTATAATGCAATAATAACGGCCCTCGCATTTGCTTCACAATGCAGTATTAGTAATGTAGTATACATCATTCCATTTTTTTTTTTTTACTATTATACTAAAATATTTTAAAGTTTACATATTATTGGTAAAAAATCATAATTCATAATATATAATAGAAAATTTTAGTGTTTGAAGAATAATGTTGAAAAAAATATTTATTTATTCAATAGCATTGATGTGAGAAAACATAAGATTTAATAAATTTATGTAGAAAAAAAAATGCGATTTTCCTTCATTCATTAATAAATTATTTCCATGTACGTAGTGTATAATATCATAAACATAATTGTAGTTAAGTAGGAATCTTTGTTTTATATTTATCATCTTTATTTTCCAAATGGATATGTTGTAACATTTATTGAATTTTTAGAAAACACATATTTAACAAACAAATATAATTAGTTTGTAATATCATTACTAATTTATAAACTAAATTATTTTATATTTTTACAAGCATAATTATATGATTTACATTAGCTTATTAGGTTGTTTATTATAATTATTAAAAAAAAGCCTCAATGTGAACTTTGCAAAAATTGTTTTAATATTCAATTTAATAATTCTGTAAAATTCAAATTTAAAACAATAAAATAAAAGATATCTGAACATTTGATTGTAAGCAATTGTTTATACATTATTAATTATAAGTTAAGTTAATATTATATGTGAAATATCAATATATTATTAAAGCAATTTATTTTATGTAAAAATGTTTTTATACAAATACAAAACTCAGAGACAAAACATAAAATCATCAAACCATTTGTTTATGCTTGTTTTGAATATAGATAAATATAATTTGATTGTTTTTTAATTAAATGATAAAACGTTTTATTATATTTTAATATTAAATTATATATTATCTATTTAAATTGGATATAAACTTAATAATTTATGCTGTATTATAACTCAACGACAATATGTCCTGTAGTTAATTTAAGTATATTGTAAGATTATAAAATATTATATCATTTGTATTATTAAATGATATGGATAATTAGTCATTATATAATTACTATAACAATAATTTAATAAAATATGTGTTTTTGTAAAATTATTTTTTATTTAAATAATAAAAAAAGTTTTTAACCTTTCAGTTACGTAATAATTAATATATTTGATAGCTCCTATATTTCCTACACACACACACACACATGTATATATATATATATATATATAATGTATAATAATAATAAACTATATAAATGAATATTTCGTTAATAATATTATTTTTAACAACTTAATTTGGCAATATTAACTTTTTTGACTATGTTTTATTTTTAAATTACACTTGAATTAAAAAAATATTTTAAATACAAACTTAACGTATTTATTCGGCATACGAAAAATCAGTAATACATTTTATTGTATTGTACCTTTTTTTTAATAATAAATCATTTCAAAATAACATTTATGGAGAACTTATGATAACTTCTTAATATTATATTCTTTAGTAAAAATTTATATTTTTTTTAATACTAGCTAATTTTATAGACAGTTAATTATTTAATTAGCTATAAATACTTATGTTATAAGTTTAGATATGTGGAATATTATCATAAGGGATAGCACGCAAATGTTGGTTCACTACAACACCGATCATCAAAACTTTAATTACTTTAACAATCTAATTACACTAGCTATAAATTAACTATTCGTTCGAAATTCGATTTGTATTTATCAAAATACTCTAAAAAAAATTTTGCTTCGGAATATTAAATTAAAAATGTAATGTTGTCAATTGTTAAAAATTACAAACCCAAGTATGTAGACATACACAAATCATCAGTTAACAAACGGTTGGTGGGGTTCACCCTACAAAATTTGTACATAACATATTTTGTTTTCGAAATGGTTATTTAAGGTTAATTTATAATTTGTTATGCATAATATAATTGTTTTATGCCTATTATTGGATAGATTAATAATGTCTAACTTGTTTCTGAATACATTGTCAATACATTGTTTTATGGTTTTAATTAGGTAGTACCTAATAATTTTTGCCAATACTGAATACATAGTCATTGTTATATTTCAATGAAAGTCTAAAATATATTTTATACCAAGTAACGAATTTGTATTATTATTAAATAGTATTTCTTGATATATATTTTACAAAGGTAGATGATGAGTACATATTTATATTTATTTCTTTACAACTATATGTTTAGATATTATAATTTTCTTAGAGTTGAATAATTTAAAAACAGTTTATATTATCCCGTAGTACCAATTATAATATAAAATATAACAAGTACCTAATACCAATCATAAATTTATACTGTACAAAAAAAAAAAAAAAAAAATGACAAACAATAATCTGCGTTTTTCATTAATCGGGTTTCGAGTGATACTTTTAACTTTAATTGTATTGTTTATTTTTTCCTTTCAAAAATTTAACTATCGGACATCAAACGATTCACCGTCCACTCAAAAATATTCGGCAATATCGTTTGGAAACCTATATTAATTTATAAAATTTAAAATGAATTACGATAATAAAATTTAATTTTAAATATATTGAACCCAGACTTCAATATTGATAATAAACGTAAATTGAGTGTAAATTTAATTCATATGTTTTAAAATTATATGCATAAAAATAAATGAGTAGCGTGAAAAAAGCTTTTATAGAATTGTCAAACTATCTCGTAAGCGACTTAAGCTTTATAAAATTTAAATGTTTCAATATGTTAAGATATAATATGCAACACAAATATTTACGTTAAATGTACCTACTATATAAACATCGAAATATTTAAAGATAGTTACAAATTTTAGTGGTTTATTTATAATCTAAATTTCAAAAATATTATTTTTTATCCTTATTTAACACAATAATATGCATAGTGAGAATATAGTTTGAAAATATGTATAGTTTGGAATTAATTCAATGAGATTGTTTATTTGATAGCATTAAACAATACGTTGATTATTTTTTTCATTCATTTTAAAAAAATTTAGCATAAAAAATATACATATATAGGTAGTATAAATAATATACATTAAGATATTGTAGAATATTAACTTTAACTAAAACATTTTGAATGAATCAATTAACAAACACAAATTATTAATATACAAACGTATTAAAAAAAAGTTAATTTATTACCTACAGATCTATTAATGACCAAGCTATGATAAAAATTGTTAGCATTAGTTTTTAAATAACTATTTCATACATTATATTAAGCCATTAAAAAATTGTAAATTAAATCACTAAAAATATAGACAGGTATAAGTACCTACTTAATAACATAGGTCAATAAAAATGTTCATTTAAAACTAGTTACAGATATATTATAATGATGAGTTTGTAAATTTAAAATTAAAAAAAACTATATCAGCGTTTATATAAGATTTATAGTCGATAGCAACATGTGGTTCAGATAATACGTATTTTCTAGAAATTCGATACGCACGTTTAATAGTTTTATAAAATTTCCTAAAACCTAAAACTTGCGATTTGATAATAAACCAAAATCTACAAATATTTTTTCGGGGAATTCTGGACGTATGGTAAAACCATGATACCTATTACTAAAACCTATGCAAAGTTAACCAAAACTCAATGGCTACATACTAATACTATTACCTATATTATTATACTTAAGATTTAGGTTTTTTTGATTCAGTACGTACTACGTACGTATTAATGTACATATTAATGTTATATAGGCGTAGTTCGCGGCCAGACGATGGTTGCTGTCTAGTTGACCATTTGTTTTGTAAATAATAATTTGGGGAAAGAGTGCATTATAAAAAAATAAATAAATAAAAAGACATAATAAAAAATATCGCGTGACTTTTTAACGACGTGACCAAATTGACAGGTAAACCGAGGGCGGCCTCCGTATGCGCGAATAATAACGTGCACAACCGTACGTACACACACAACTCGTATTTATGGTACATAATATACGCATACACGTGTACACACACATATTTCTATATTATATATAATATTATATTGTATAAGTATGGTAAAAATAAGGGGTGAAATTACCTTGACCCGAAACTCCTCCTGGACGGGCGTTCAGCCAGAACAGCAGCGCCAAAGCCAAGACCGCCGAGCGGACCATGGTTGTCCGGTGATGACGATGATTTGTCGCGATTTGAGGGGGAGGGGCGGTTTATCCGCAAAAACAGCCCCGAACGCGTTTAAATATAATTTTATAAATCGTCGTAGGTATACAGTGTTTTAAAACGATATTATTATTGTCTTATTATTATCCTCTTCGGGTGGCGATCACTCGGGTTCGCGTGTCAACAAAATGTCTCACTCGAAAGATTCGGTCTGTTTTCAGCCCGCATCGTACATGACGTGCTGGCGATACTGACGCGAAGGGGTGAAAAGTTTTGAACCGGTTCGACGACGATTACGGGCGACGATCGCACCTCCCGCGAAGAGAGTCGTACGTATAACAATCGGTACGCGGACGAATCGAAAATATCACACGGGGGGGTCTCGACGAATATCGCGAACACGAGCGGAACGTTCGTTACCGTTAACGTGAGGTTACCACGACCGGCGCGCAACGTGACGGTTAGGCGACTGGCGCGCGACAGAGACTTGATGTCGAGCGCTCGCCCGTGTGCGGTTTGTGTGTGTGTGTGTGTGCGCGCGTGGTGCGCCGCCGTTCGTAACGCCGCGCCGCCGGCCGGTCAGCCGACCGACCGGACTCGTCAGTCGACGGCGAAGTGCCCCCCTCGCCCGCTTATGGACACGGAAAAGTCGCTTACGACGAGAGCCGCGATCCGCCGACCCATCGCGTCGACATGTTAATAATAATTATATTATTTTAATAATAATAATGGGTGTTCGATGTCGCAAACTTCGACGATTTAAGGATTATATTATTACTATAAATCGGTCGATATACCTACTCAATAATATAACATAATAATAATATAAGACGTATATAATATTATATTGCATAAAATGTATTTTGAAAATTTTTTCGAGATCGTGTATTTTTGATATTTTTGCTGTAGTCGATAGACAGAAACAAACAGGCAGACGGGCGTAAATGATTCAATACTACGATAATATTATATTAAAATTTCTGTTTGAAGGTGTTGCGAAGGGGAGTGGTGAAGCGGGAAATTAATATCGAAACACCGTGTTCACTGGAATTTTGACTTTGAAAACGGCAATCGTTTGAAACCCACCAAAAACCACATTATTTCTTGCGCAATGATGGTATACTATTCGACTAGGGTTTGCGTCTTGTTCGTAGTCTTGCGGTAAACGAACGGTGCACAGACCGTCGGGACGATAGCGATAATAATAATAATAATAGTAAAAGGATTCGTGGTGTCCGTTCAAACCGTTTTCAATACCTACGTCTGCCAGCCACGACGAATTCTCCGGACCACAATTAAATTCCAAAATATTGAAGTGTGTGCACCACTGTGCAGTTCCAGGAACATGGTAAACAGTGGTTATGATATTATATAATGTACGAAGAAGCGGCGAAGTGATAAGGAGTAGTGACAACGCTTTTCGAGGAATTCATCAAGTTTGGTTTTAAAACAACATAATATAAAAAAAAAATATGTTAATAATGTTATATTGAATCTACTTTTTGTGTGGATAAACAATTTTTTATTCTCTAACGAGAAAAATATCCAACTATCGATTATCTACTCCACGATCTGTCTATGACTGTATATGACGTATAGACGACAATATCGATAAAACATTAATTAAATACTTGAACATTATTTTTACTAGTTCGTATTTATAATACAATTAATAATGGAAGTGTTTGGTTTTGGTATTATAGATTTGGTACAATTTCGGCCAGGTTTTTTTTTTTTTTTTAGTGATTGTACATCTACGATTTCTTAGTATTGGGTGCTTTATTACGATTATAGATTTCACTGATCTTACTTTTGGATACTGTGGTCTGAGATTTTAAAACGTAACCATTAAATTCCTTAGTTGTGAGTACGTTTTAGAAAAAAGAAAAAATATATAATATATAAAATCACGTTTACGCTCTGTTTCAGCTCTGATCACATGATAATGTCTTAATTTTGTTTGTTTTTTTTTTACAGTGCACTTAAAGTTGTTTAATCTGCAATGTAAGACGTATGATGTCATCTCGCTCCATGTTGTACATTACTCTTCGTTACACAATTATTAAACACTGTGTTTTCTCTCGATGATAATGAATTTCCTGGACTTTTTTTTTTATCTCACTATGGTCTAGGCATCAACTTACGATAAAATCCTTGAATGTAAAATCTCTGCTATGATATTTTTCACGTTTTTTTCACCAAATTTCACAGTGGGATTTGGAGAGATTAAAATTATAATAACACAAAGAGTTTTCCTCGAGTAAAATTGTATAAATGAAATGCTCAAATATAAGAGTTGATTAATTTAATTAACATAATATTATACTAAAATAAATTATATTGTGTGGTAAAAAACAACTGTTCTAAATACCTAAATATTAAAATATAATATTTACAACTTCATATAGAATGAAGATTATTTCTGCTGTCAAAAAAGCGACGAAATATTAGTTCTTAAGCGCGATTATTTTTCTTTTTTAATTCCAAGGGGGAGTGTTAATAATTAATATTTGCGTTGTTTCTGTTGTTATAAAAGACATTTTTAAATATAAATAGGTATAAGTTACAAATTTAAACATGTTTAAGTCAAAAGAATAATATAAATCCGATTAATTGAAAAAAAAAATTCAAATAAACTCATTTCGTAATAATTTAAGATTAACTTCATACAAAACACCATAATTTATACATTGTTGGATTTCAGAAAAATAATTAATATTTTTAATTACTAGATTTTACTAGTAGGTATACAATATCGAATCCAGTTAAATAGTTTTAAATGTACTATAAAAATGTAAGTTGTTTTGTAA